>NW_027193441.1:0-300000 GCF_032444005.1 Ranitomeya imitator
TGTAGGGTGTAGAGTGTAGGGTATAGAGTGTATGGTATAGAGTGTAGGGTATAGAGTGTAGGGTGTAGAGTGTAGGGTATAGAGTGTAGGGTATAGAGTGTAGGGTATAGAGTGTAGGGTATAGAGTGTAGGGAATAGAGTGTAGAGTGTAAGGTATAGAGTGTAGAGTGTAGGGTATAGAGTGTAGGGTATAGAGTGTAGAGTGTAGGGATTAGAGTGTAGGGTATAGAGTGTAGGGTGTAGAGTGTAGGGTATAGAGTGTAGAGTGTAGGGTATAGAGTGTATGGTATAGAGTGTAGGGTATAGAGTGTAGGTTGTAGAGTGTTGGGTATAGAGTGTAGGGTATAGAGTGTAGGGTATAGAGTGTAGGGTATAGAGTGTAGGGAATAGAGTGTAGAGTGTAAGGTATAGAGTGTAGAGTGTAGGGTATAGAGTGTAGGGTATAGACTGTAGGGTATAGAGTGTAGGGTATAGAGTGTAGGGTATAGATTGTAGAGTGTAGGCTATAGAGTGTAGGGTATAGAGTGTAGAGTGTAGGGTATAGAGTGTAGGGTATAGAGTGTAGGGTATAGAGTGTAGGGTATAGAGTGTAGAGTGTAGGGTATAGTGTGTAGGGTGTAGAGTGTAGGGTATAGAGTGTAGGGGATAGAGTGTAGGGAATAGAGTGTAGGGTATAGAGTGTAGGGAATAGAGTGTAGAGTGTAAGGTATAGAGTGTAGGGTATAGAGTGTAGGGTATAAAGTGTAGAGTGTAGGGTATAGAGAGTAGGGTATAGAGTGTAGGGTATAGAGTGTAGGGCATAGAGTGTAGGGTATAGAGTGTAGGGCATAGAGTGTAGGGTATAGAGTGTAGGGTATAGAGTGTAGAGTGTAGGGTATAGAGTGTAGGGTATAGAGTGTAGGGTATAGAGTGTAGAGTGTAGGGTATAGAGTGTAGGGTATAGAGTGTAGGGTATAGAGTGTAGAGTGTAGGGTGTAGAGTGTAGGGTATAGAGTGTAGGGTATAGAGTGTAGGGTATAGAGTGTAGGGTATAGAGTGTAGGGAATAGAGTGTAGAGTGTAAGGTATAGAGTGTAGAGTGTAGGGTATAGAGTGTAGGGTATAGACTGTAGGGTATAGAGTGTAGGGTATAGAGTGTAGGGTATAGATTGTAGAGTGTAGGCTATAGAGTGTAGGGTATAGAGTGTAGAGTGTAGGGTATAGAGTGTAGGGTATAGAATGTAGGGTATAGAGTGTAGGGTATAGAGTGTAGAGTGTAGGGTATAGTGTGTAGGGTGTAGAGTGTAGGGTATAGAGTGTAGGGTATAGAGTGTAGGGTATAGAGTGTAGGGTATAGAGTGTAGGGAATAGAGTGTAGAGTGTAAGGTATAGAGTGTAGAGTGTAGGGTATAGAGTGTAGGGTATAGAGTGTAGAGTGTAGGGATTAGAGTGTAGGGTATAGAGTGTAGGGTTTAGAGTGTAGGGTATAGAGTGTAGAGTGTAGGGTATAGAGTGTATGGTATAGAGTGTAGGGTATAGAGTGTAGGGTGTAGAGTGTAGGGTATAGAGTGTAGGGTATAGAGTGTAGGGTATAGAGTGTAGGGAGTAGAGTGTAAGGTATAGAGTGTAGAGTGTAGGGTATAGAGTGTAGGGTATAGACTGTAGGGTATAGAGTGTAGGGTATAGAGTGTAGGGTATAGATTGTAGAGTGTAGGCTTTAGAGTGTAGGGTATAGAGTGTAGAGTGTAGGGTATAGAGTGTAGGGTATAGAGTGCAGGGTGTAGAGTGTAGGGTATAGAGTTTAGGGTGTAGAGTGTAGGGTATAAAGTGTAGAGTGTAGGGTATAGAGTGTATAGTGTAGGGTATAGAGTGTAGGGTATAGAGTGTAGGGTATAGAGTGTATGTTATAGAGTGTAGGGTATAGAGTGTAGGGTAGAGAGTGTAGAGTGTAGGGTATAGAGTGTAGGGTATAGAGTGTAGGGTGTAGAGTGTAGGGTATAGAGTGTAGAGTGTAGGGTATAGAGTGTATGGTATAGAGTGTAGGGTATAGAGTGTAGGGTGTAGAGTGTAGGGTATAGAGTGTAGGGTATAGAGTGTAGGGTATAGAGTGTAGGGTATAGAGTGTAGGGAATAGAGTGTAGAGTGTAAGGTATAGAGTGTAGAGTGTAGGGTATAGAGTGTAGGGTATAGAGTGTAGAGTGTAGGGATTAGAGTGTAGGGTATTGAGTGTAGGGTGTAGAGTGTAGGGTATAGAGTGTAGAGTGTAGGGTATAGAGTGTATGGTATAGAGTGTAGGGTATAGAGTGTAGGTTGTAGAGTGTTGGGTATAGAGTGTAGGGTATAGAGTGTAGGGTATAGAGTGTAGGGTATAGAGTGTAGGGAATAGAGTGTAGAGTGTAAAGTATAGAGTGTAGAGTGTAGGGTATAGAGTGTAGGGTATAGACTGTAGGGTATAGAGTGTAGGGTATAGAGTGTAGGGTATAGATTGTAGAGTGTAGGCTATAGAGTGTAGGGTATAGAGTGTAGAGTGTAGGGTATAGAGTGTAGGGTATAGAGTGTAGGGTATAGAGTGTAGGGTATAGAGTGTAGAGTGTAGGGTATAGTGTGTAGGGTGTAGAGTGTAGGGTATAGAGTGTAGGGTATAGAGTGTAGGGTATAGAGTGTAGGGTATAGAGTGTAGGGAATAGAGTGTAGAGTGTAAGGTATAGAGTGTAGGGTATAGAGTGTAGGGTATAGAGTGTAGAGTGTAGGGATTAGAGTGTAGGGTATAGAGTGTAGGGTGTAGAGTGTAGGGTATAGATTGTAGAGTGTAGGGTATAGAGTGTATGGTATAGAGTGTAGGGTATAGAGTGTAGGGTGTAGAGTGTAGGGTATAGAGTGTAGGGTATAGAGTGTAGGGTATAGAGTGTAGGGTATAGAGTGTAGGGAATAGAGTGTAGAGTGTAAGGTATAGAGTGTAGAGTGTAGGGTATAGAGTGTAGGGTATAGAGTGTAGGGTGTAGAGTGTAGGGTATAGAGTGTAGAGTATAGAGTGTATGGTATAGAGTGTAGGGTATAGAGTGTAGGTTGGAGAGTGTAGGGTATAGAGTGTAGGGTATAGAGTGTAGGGTATAGAGTTTAGGGTATAGAGTGTAGGGAATAGAGTGTAGAGTGTAAGGTATAGAGTGTAGAGTGTAGGGTATAGAGTGTAGGGTATAGACTGTAGGCTATAGAGTGTAGGGTATAGAGTGTAGGGTATAGAGTGTAGGGTATAGAGTGTAGGGTATAGAGTGTAGGGTATAGAGTGTAGAGTGTAGGGTATAGTGTGTAGGGTGTAGAGTGTAGGTTATAGAGTGTAGGGTATAGAGTGTAGGGTATAGAGTGTAGGGTATAGAGTGTAGGGAATAGAGTGTAGAGTGTAAGGTATAGAGTGTAGGGTATAGAGTGTAGGGTATAGAGTGTAGAGTGTAGGGATTAGAGTGTAGGGTATAGAGTGTAGGGTGTAGAGTGTAGGGTATAGAGTGTAGAGTGTAGGGTATAGAGTGTATGGTATAGAGTGTAGGGTATAGAGTGTAGGGTGTAGAGTGTAGGGTATAGAGTGTAGGGTATAGAGTGTAGGGTATAGAGTGTTGGGTATAGAGTGTAGGGTATAGATTGTAGAGTGTAGGCTATAGAGTGTAGGGTATAGAGTGTAGAGTGTAGGGTATAGAGTGTAGGGTATAGAGTGCAGGGTGTAGAGTGTAGGGTATAGAGTGTAGGGTATAGACTGTAGAGTGTAGGGTATAGAGTGTATGCTATAGAGTGTATGGTGTAGAGTGTATCGTATAGAGTGTAGGGTATAGAGTGTAGAGTGTATGGTATAGAGTGTAGGGTATAGAGTGTATGTCATAGAGTGTAGGGTATAGAGTGTAGAGTGTAGGGTATAGAGTTTAGAGTGTAGGGTATAGAGTGTAGCGTATAGAGTGTAGGGTATAGAGTGTAGAGTGTAGGGTATAGAGTGTATGGTATAGAGTGTAGGGTATAGAGTGTAGGTTGTAGAGTGTTGGGTGTAGAGTGTAGGGTATAGAGTGTAGGGTATAGAGTGTAGAGTGTAGGGTATAGAGTGTATGGTATAGAGTGTAGGGTATAGAGTGTAGGTTGTAGAGTGTTGGGTATAGAGTGTAGGGTATAGAGTGTAGGGTATAGAGTGTAGGGTATAGAGTGTAGGGAATAGAGTGTAGAGTGTAAGGTATAGAGTGTAGAGTGTAGGGTATAGAGTGTAGGGTATAGACTGTAGGGTATAGAGTGTAGGGTATAGAGTGTAGGGTATAGATTGTAGAGTGTAGGCTATAGAGTGTAGGGTATAGAGTGTAGAGTGTAGGGTATAGAGTGTAGGGTATAGAGTGTAGGGTATAGAGTGTAGGGTATAGAGTGTAGAGTGTAGGGTATAGTGTGTAGGGTGTAGAGTGTAGGGTATAGAGTGTAGGGTATAGACTGTAGGGTATAGAGTGTAGGGTATAGAGTGTAGGGTATAGATTGTAGAGTGTAGGCTATAGAGTGTAGGGTATAGAGTGTAGAGTGTAGGGTATAGAGTGTAGGGTATAGAGTGTAGGGTATAGAGTGTAGGGTATAGAGTGTAGAGTGTAGGGTATAGTGTGTAGGGTGTAAAGTGTAGGTTATAGAGTGTAGGGTATAGAGTGTAGGGTATAGAGTGTAGGGTATAGAGTGTAGGGAATAGAGTGTAGAGTTTAAGGTATAGAGTGTAGGGTATAGAGTGTAGGGTATAGAGTGTAGAGTGTAGGGATTAGAGTGTAGGGTATAGAGTGTAGGGTGTAGAGTGTAGGGTATAGAGTGTAGAGTGTAGGGTATAGAGTGTATGGTATAGAGTGTAGGGTATAGAGTGTAGGGTGTAGAGTGTAGGGTATAGAGTGTAGGGTATAGAGTGTAGGGTATAGAGTGTTGGGTATAGAGTGTAGGGAATAGAGTGTAGAGTGTAAGGTATAGAGTGTAGAGTGTAGGGTATAGAGTATAGGGTATAGACTGTAGGGTATAGAGTGTAGGGTATAGAGTGTAGGGTATAGATTGTAGAGTGTAGGCTATAGAGTGTAGGGTATAGAGTGTAGAGTGTAGGGTATAGAGTGTAGGGTATAGAGTGCAGGGTGTAGAGTGTAGGGTATAGAGTGTAGGGTATAGACTGTAGAGTGTAGGGTATAGAGTGTATGCTATAGAGTGTATGGTGTAGAGTGTATCATATAGAGTGTAGGGTATAGAGTGTAGAGTGTATGGTATAGAGTTTAGAGTGTAGGGTATAGAGTGTAGCGTATAGAGTGTAGGGTATAGAGTGTAGAGTGTAGGGTATAGAGTGTATGGTATAGAGTGTAGGGTATAGAGTGTAGGGTGTAGAGTGTAGGGTATAGAGTGTAGGGAATAGAGTGTAGAGTGTAAGGTATAGAGTGTAGAGTGTGGGGTATAGAGTGTAGGGTATAGAGTGTAGGTTATAGACTGTAGGCTATAGAGTGTAGGGTATAGAGTGTAGGGTATAGATTGTAGAGTGTAGGCTATAGAGTGTAGGGTATAGAGTGTAGGGTATAGAGTGTAGGGTATAATGTGTAGAGTGTAGGGTATAGAGTGTATAGTGAAGGGTATAGAGTGTAGGGTATAGAGTGTAGGGTATAGAGTGTAGAGTGTAGGGTATAGAGTGTATGCTATAGAGTATATGGTGTAGAGTGTATGGTATAGAGTGTAGGGTATAGAGTGTAGAGTGTATGGTATAGAGTGTAGGGTATAGAGTGTAGGGTATAGAGTGTAGAGTGTAGGGTATAGAGTTTAGATTGTAGGGTATAGAGTGTAGGGTATAGAGTGTAATGTATAGAGTGTAGGGTGTAGAGTGTAGGGTACAGAGTGTAGGGTATAGAGTGTATAGTATAGAGTGTATGGTATAGAGTGTAGGGTATAGATTGTATGGTATAGAGTGTAGGGTATAGAGTGTAGAGTGTAGGGTATAGAGTGTAGGGTATAGAGTGTATGTTATAGAGTGTAGGGTATAGAGTGTAGAGTGTAGGGTATAGAGTGTAGGGTATAGAGTGTAGGGTATAGAGTGTATGTTATAGAGTGTAAGGTATAGAGTGTAGATTGTAGGGTATAGAGTTTAGATTGTAGGGTATAGAGTGTAGGGTATAGAGTGTAAGGTATAGAGTGTAGGGTGTAGAGTGTAGGGTATAGAGTGTAGGGTATAGAGTGTAGGGTATAGATTGTATGGTATAGAGTGTAAGGTATAGAGTGTATGGTATAGAGTGTAGGGTATAGAGTGTAGAGTGTAGGATATAGAGTGTAGGGTATAGAGTGTAGAGTGTAGGGTATAGAGTGTAGGGTAAAGAGTGTAGGGTATAGAGTGTAGAGTGCAGGGATTAGAGTGTAGGGTATAGAGTGTAGGGTATAGAGTGTAGAGTGTAGGGTATAGAGTGTAGGGTATAGAGTGTAGAGTGTAGGGTATAGAGTGTAGGGTATAGAGTGTAGGGTATAGAGTGTAGGGTATAGAGTGTAGAGTGTAGGGTATAGAGTGTAGGGTATAGAGTGTAGGGTATAGAGTGTAGAGTGTAGGGTATAGAGTGTAGGGTATAGAGTGTAGGGTATAGATTGTAGGGCATAGAGTGTAGGGTATAGAGTGTAGGGTATAGAGTGTAGAGTGTAGGGTATAGAGTGTAGGGTATAGAGTGTAGGGTATAGAGTGTAGGGTATAGAGTGTAGGGTATAGAGTTTAGAGTGTAGGGTATAGAGTGTAGAGTGTAGGGTATAGAGTGTATGGTATAGAGTGTAGGGTATAGAGTGTAGGGTGTAGAGTGTTGGGTATAGAGTGTAGGGTATAGAGTGTAGGGTATAGAGTGTAGGGTATAGAGTGTAGGGTATAGAGTGTAGGGAATAGAGTGTAGAGTGTAAGGTATAGAGTGTAGGGTATAGAGTGTAGGGTATAGAGTGTAGAGTGTAGGGATTAGAGTGTAGGGTATAGAGTGTAGGGTATAGAGTGTAGGGTATAGAGTGTAGAGTGTAGGGTATAGAGTGTAGGGTATAGAGTGTAGGGCATAGAGTGTAGGGTATAGAGTGTAGGGTATAGAGTGTAGAGTGTAGGGTATAGAGTGTAGGGTATAGAGTGTAGGGTATAGAGTGTAGAGTGTAGGGTATAGAGTGTAGGGTATAGAGTGTAGGGTATAGAGTGTAGGGTATAGAGTGTAGGGCATAGAGTGTAGGGTATAGAGTGTAGGGTATAGAGTGTAGAGTGTAGGGTATAGAGTGTAGGGTATAGAGTGTAGGGTATAGAGTGTAGAGTGTAGGGTATAGAGTGTAGGGTATAGAGTGTAGGGTATAGAGTGTAGAGTGTAGGGTATAGAGAGTAGGGTATAGAGTGTAGGGTATAGAGTGTAGGGCATAGAGTGTAGGGTATAGAGTGTAGGGCATAGAGTGTAGGGTATAGAGTGTAGGGTATAGAGTGTAGAGTGTAGGGTATAGAGTGTAGGGTATAGAGTGTAGGGTATAGAGTGTAGAGTGTAGGGTATAGAGTGTAGGGTATAGAGTGTAGGGTATAGAGTGTAGAGTGTAGGGTGTAGAGTGTAGGGTATAGAGTGTAGGGTATAGAGTGTAGGGTATAGAGTGTAGGGTATAGAGTGTAGGGAATAGAGTGTAGAGTGTAAGGTATAGAGTGTAGAGTGTAGGGTATAGAGTGTAGGGTATAGACTGTAGGGTATAGAGTGTAGGGTATAGAGTGTAGGGTATAGATTGTAGAGTGTAGGCTATAGAGTGTAGGGTATAGAGTGTAGAGTGTAGGGTATAGAGTGTAGGGTATAGAGTGTAGGGTATAGGGTGTAGGGTATAGAGTGTAGAGTGTAGGGTATAGTGTGTAGGGTGTAGAGTGTAGGGTATAGAGTGTAGGGTATAGAGTGTAGGGTATAGAGTGTAGGGTATAGAGTGTAGGGAATAGAGTGTAGAGTGTAAGGTATAGAGTGTAGAGTGTAGGGTATAGAGTGTAGGGTATAGAGTGTAGAGTGTAGGGATTAGAGTGTAGGGTATAGAGTGTAGGGTTTAGAGTGTAGGGTATAGAGTGTAGAGTGTAGGGTATAGAGTGTATGGTATAGAGTGTAGGGTATAGAGTGTAGGGTGTAGAGTGTAGGGTATAGAGTGTAGGGTATAGAGTGTAGGGTATAGAGTGTAGGGTATAGAGTGTAGGGAGTAGAGTGTAAGGTATAGAGTGTAGAGTGTAGGGTATAGAGTGTAGGGTATAGACTGTAGGGTATAGAGTGTAGGGTATAGAGTGTAGGGTATAGATTGTAGAGTGTAGGCTTTAGAGTGTAGGGTATAGAGTGTAGAGTGTAGGGTATAGAGTGTAGGGTATAGAGTGCAGGGTGTAGAGTGTAGGGTATAGAGTTTAGGGTATAGAGTGTAGGGTATAAAGTGTAGAGTGTAGGGTATAGAGTGTATAGTGTAGGGTATAGAGTGTAGGGTATAGAGTGTAGGGTATAGAGTGTATGTTATAGAGTGTAGGGTATAGAGTGTAGGGTAGAGAGTGTAGAGTGTAGGGTATAGAGTGTAGGGTATAGAGTGTAGGGTGTAGAGTGTAGGGTGTAGAGTGTAGGGTATAGAGTGTATGGTATAGAGTGTAGGGTATAGAGTGTAGGGTGTAGAGTGTAGGGTATAGAGTGTAGGGTATAGAGTGTAGGGTATAGAGTGTAGGGTATAGAGTGTAGGGAATAGAGTGTAGAGTGTAAGGTATAGAGTGTAGAGTGTAGGGTATAGAGTGTAGGGTATAGAGTGTAGAGTGTAGGGATTAGAGTGTAGGGTATAGAGTGTAGGGTGTAGAGTGTAGGGTATAGAGTGTAGAGTGTAGGGTATAGAGTGTATGGTATAGAGTGTAGGGTATAGAGTGTAGGTTGTAGAGTGTTGGGTATAGAGTGTAGGGTATAGAGTGTAGGGTATAGAGTGTAGGGTATAGAGTGTAGGGAATAGAGTGTAGAGTGTAAGGTATAGAGTGTAGAGTGTAGGGTATAGAGTGTAGGGTATAGACTGTAGGGTATAGAGTGTAGGGTATAGAGTGTAGGGTATAGATTGTAGAGTGTAGGCTATAGAGTGTAGGGTATAGAGTGTAGAGTGTAGGGTATAGAGTGTAGGGTATAGAGTGTAGGGTATAGAGTGTAGGGTATAGAGTGTAGAGTGTAGGGTATAGTGTGTAGGGTGTAGAGTGTAGGGTATAGAGTGTAGGGTATAGAGTGTAGGGAATAGAGTGTAGGGTATAGAGTGTAGGGAATAGAGTGTAGAGTGTAAGGTATAGAGTGTAGGGTATAGAGTGTAGGGTATAAAGTGTAGAGTGTAGGGTATAGAGAGTAGGGTATAGAGTGTAGGGTATAGAGTGTAGGGCATAGAGTGTAGGTATAGAGTGTAGGGCATAGAGTGTAGGGTATAGAGTGTAGGGTATAGAGTGTAGAGTGTAGGGTATAGAGTGTAGGGTATAGAGTGTAGGGTATAGAGTGTAGAGTGTAGGGTATAGAGTGTAGGGTATAGAGTGTAGGGTATAGAGTGTAGAGTGTAGGGTGTAGAGTGTAGGGTATAGAGTGTAGGGAATAGAGTGTAGGGTATAGAGTGTAGGGTATAGAGTGTAGGGAATAGAGTGTAGAGTGTAAGGTATAGAGTGTAGAGTGTAGGGTATAGAGTGTAGGGTATAGACTGTAGGGTATAGAGTGTAGGGTATAGAGTGTAGGGTATAGATTGTAGAGTGTAGGCTATAGAGTGTAGGGTATAGAGTGTAGAGTGTAGGGTATAGAGTGTAGGGTATAGAGTGTAGGGTATAGAGTGTAGGGTATAGAGTGTAGAGTGTAGGGTATAGTGTGTAGGGTGTAGAGTGTAGGGTATAGAGTGTAGGGTATAGAGTGTAGGGTATAGAGTGTAGGGTATAGAGTGTAGGGAATAGAGTGTAGAGTGTAAGGTATAGAGTGTAGAGTGTAGGGTATAGAGTGTAGGGTATAGAGTGTAGAGTGTAGGGATTAGAGTGTAGGGTATAGAGTGTAGGGTTTAGAGTGTAGGGTATAGAGTGTAGAGTGTAGGGTATAGAGTGTATGGTATAGAGTGTAGGGTATAGAGTGTAGGGTGTAGAGTGTAGGGTATAGAGTGTAGGGTATAGAGTGTAGGGTATAGAGTGTAGGGTATAGAGTGTAGGGAGTAGAGTGTAAGGTATAGAGTGTAGAGTGTAGGGTATAGAGTGTAGGGTATAGACTGTAGGGTATAGAGTGTAGGGTATAGAGTGTAGGGTATAGATTGTAGAGTGTAGGCTTTAGAGTGTAGGGTATAGAGTGTAGAGTGTAGGGTATAGAGTGTAGGGTATAGAGTGCAGGGTGTAGAGTGTAGGGTATAGAGTTTAGGGTATAGAGTGTAGGGTATAAAGTGTAGAGTGTAGGGTATAGAGTGTATAGTGTAGGGTATAGAGTGTAGGGTATAGAGTGTAGGGTATAGAGTGTATGTTATAGAGTGTAGGGTATAGAGTGTAGGGTAGAGAGTGTAGAGTGTAGGGTATAGAGTGTAGGGTATAGAGTGTAGGGTGTAGAGTGTAGGGTATAGAGTGTAGAGTGTAGGGTATAGAGTGTATGGTATAGAGTGTAGGGTATAGAGTGTAGGGTGTAGAGTGTAGGGTATAGAGTGTAGGGTATAGAGTGTAGGGTATAGAGTGTAGGGTATAGAGTGTAGGGAATAGAGTGTAGAGTGTAAGGTATAGAGTGTAGAGTGTAGGGTATAGAGTGTAGGGTATAGAGTGTAGAGTGTAGGGATTAGAGTGTAGGGTATTGAGTGTAGGGTGTAGAGTGTAGGGTATAGAGTGTAGAGTGTAGGGTATAGAGTGTATGGTATAGAGTGTAGGGTATAGAGTGTAGGTTGTAGAGTGTTGGGTATAGAGTGTAGGGTATAGAGTGTAGGGTATAGAGTGTAGGGTATAGAGTGTAGGGAATAGAGTGTAGAGTGTAAAGTATAGAGTGTAGAGTGTAGGGTATAGAGTGTAGGGTATAGACTGTAGGGTATAGAGTGTAGGGTATAGAGTGTAGGGTATAGATTGTAGAGTGTAGGCTATAGAGTGTAGGGTATAGAGTGTAGAGTGTAGGGTATAGAGTGTAGGGTATAGAGTGTAGGGTATAGAGTGTAGGGTATAGAGTGTAGAGTGTAGGGTATAGTGTGTAGGGTGTAGAGTGTAGGGTATAGAGTGTAGGGTATAGAGTGTAGGGTATAGAGTGTAGGGTATAGAGTGTAGGGAATAGAGTGTAGAGTGTAAGGTATAGAGTGTAGGGTATAGAGTGTAGGGTATAGAGTGTAGAGTGTAGGGATTAGAGTGTAGGGTATAGAGTGTAGGGTGTAGAGTGTAGGGTATAGATTGTAGAGTGTAGGGTATAGAGTGTATGGTATAGAGTGTAGGGTATAGAGTGTAGGGTGTAGAGTGTAGGGTATAGAGTGTAGGGTATAGAGTGTAGGGTATAGAGTGTAGGGTATAGAGTGTAGGGAATAGAGTGTAGAGTGTAAGGTATAGAGTGTAGAGTGTAGGGTATAGAGTGTAGGGTATAGAGTGTAGGGTGTAGAGTGTAGGGTATAGAGTGTAGAGTATAGAGTGTATGGTATAGAGTGTAGGGTATAGAGTGTAGGTTGGAGAGTGTAGGGTATAGAGTGTAGGGTATAGAGTGTAGGGTATAGAGTTTAGGGTATAGAGTGTAGGGAATAGAGTGTAGAGTGTAAGGTATAGAGTGTAGAGTGTAGGGTATAGAGTGTAGGGTATAGACTGTAGGCTATAGAGTGTAGGGTATAGAGTGTAGGGTATAGAGTGTAGGGTATAGAGTGTAGGGTATAGAGTGTAGGGTATAGAGTGTAGAGTGTAGGGTATAGTGTGTAGGGTGTAGAGTGTAGGTTATAGAGTGTAGGGTATAGAGTGTAGGGTATAGAGTGTAGGGTATAGAGTGTAGGGAATAGAGTGTAGAGTGTAAGGTATAGAGTGTAGGGTATAGAGTGTAGGGTATAGAGTGTAGAGTGTAGGGATTAGAGTGTAGGGTATAGAGTGTAGGGTGTAGAGTGTAGGGTATAGAGTGTAGAGTGTAGGGTATAGAGTGTATGGTATAGAGTGTAGGGTATAGAGTGTAGGGTGTAGAGTGTAGGGTATAGAGTGTAGGGTATAGAGTGTAGGGTATAGAGTGTTGGGTATAGAGTGTAGGGTATAGATTGTAGAGTGTAGGCTATAGAGTGTAGGGTATAGAGTGTAGAGTGTAGGGTATAGAGTGTAGGGTATAGAGTGCAGGGTGTAGAGTGTAGGGTATAGAGTGTAGGGTATAGACTGTAGAGTGTAGGGTATAGAGTGTATGCTATAGAGTGTATGGTGTAGAGTGTATCGTATAGAGTGTAGGGTATAGAGTGTAGAGTGTATGGTATAGAGTGTAGGGTATAGAGTGTAGGGTATAGAGTGTATGTCATAGAGTGTAGGGTATAGAGTGTAGAGTGTAGGGTATAGAGTTTAGAGTGTAGGGTATAGAGTGTAGCGTATAGAGTGTAGGGTATAGAGTGTAGAGTGTAGGGTATAGAGTGTATGGTATAGAGTGTAGGGTATAGAGTGTAGGGTGTAGAGTGTAGGGTATAGACTGTAGGGTATAGAGTGTAGGGAATAGAGTGTAGCGTGTAAGGTATAGAGTGTAGAGTGTGGGGTATAGAGTGTAGGGTATAGACTGTAGGGTATAGAGTGTAGGGTATAGAGTGTAGGGTATAGATTGTAGAGTGTAGGCTATAGAGTGTAGGGTATAGAGTGTAGAGTGTAGGGTATAGAGTGTAGGGTATAGAGTGTAGGGTATAGTGTGTAGGGTATAGAGTGTAGAGTGTAGGGTATAGTGTGTAGGGTGTAGAGTGCAGGGTGTAGAGTGTAGGGTATAGAGTGTAGGGTATAGAGTGTAGAGTGTAGGGTATAGAGTGTATGCTATAGAGTGTATGGTGTAGAGTGTATGGTATAGAGTGTAGGGTATAGAGTGTAGGTTGTAGAGTGTAGGGTATAGAGTGTAGGGTATAGAGTGTAGGGTATAGAGTGTAGGGTATAGAGTGTAGGGAATAGAGTGTAGAGTGTAAGGTATAGAGTGTAGAGTGTAGGGTATAGAGTGTAGGGTATAGACTGTAGGGTATAGAGTGTAGGGTATAGAGTGTAGGGTATAGATTGTAGAGTGTAGGCTATAGAGTGTAGGGTATAGAGTGTAGAGTGTAGGGTATAGAGTGTAGGGTATAGAGTGTAGGGTATAGAGTGTAGGGTATAGAGTGTAGAGTGTAGGGTATAGTGTGTAGGGTGTAGAGTGTAGGTTATAGAGTGTAGGGTATAGAGTGTAGGGTATAGAGTGTAGGGTATAGAGTGTAGGGAATAGAGTGTAGAGTGTAAGGTATAGAGTGTAGGGTATAGAGTGTAGGATATAGAGTGTAGAGTGTAGGGATTAGAGTGTAGGGTATAGAGTGTAGGGTGTAGAGTGTAGGGTATAGAGTGTAGAGTGTAGGGTATAGAGTGTATGGTATAGAGTGTAGGGTATAGAGTGTAGGGTGTCGAGTGTAGGGTATAGAGTGTAGGGTATAGAGTGTAGGGTATAGAGTGTAGGGAATAGAGTGTAGAGTGTAAGGTATAGAGTGTAGAGTGTAGGGTATAGAGTGTAGGGTATAGACTGTAGGGTATAGAGTGTAGGGTATAGAGTGTAGGGTATAGATTGTAGAGTGTAGGCTATAGAGTGTAGGGTATAGAGTGTAGAGTGTAGGGTATAGAGTGTAGGGTATAGAGTGCAGGGTGTAGAGTGTAGGGTATAGAGTGTAGGGTATAGACTGTAGAGTGTAGGGTATAGAGTGTATGCTATAGAGTGTATGGTGTAGAGTGTATCGTATAGAGTGTAGGGTATAGAGTGTAGAGTGTATGGTATAGAGTGTAGGGTATAGAGTGTAGGATATAGAGTGTATGTCATAGAGTGTAGGGTATAGAGTGTAGAGTGTAGGGTATAGAGTTTAGAGTGTAGGGTATAGAGTGTAGCGTATAGAGTGTAGGGTATAGAGTGTAGAGTGTAGGGTATAGAGTGTATGGTATAGAGTGTAGGGTATAGAGTGTAGGGTGTAGAGTGTAGGGTATAGAGTGTAGGGTATAGAGTATAGGGAATAGAGTGTAGAGTGTAAGGTATAGAGTGTAGAGTGTGGGGTATAGAGTGTAGGGTATAGACTGTAGGGTATAGAGTGTAGGGTATAGAGTGTAGGGTATAGATTGTAGAGTGTAGGCTATAGAGTGTAGGGTATAGAGTGTAGAGTGTAGGGTATAGAGTGTAGGGTATAGTGTGTAGGGTATAGAGTGTAGAGTGTAGGGTATAGTGTGTAGGGTGTAGAGTGCAGGGTGTAGAGTGTAGGGTATAGAGTGTAGGGTATAGAGTGTAGAGTGTAGGGTATAGCGTGTATGCTATAGAGTGTATGGTGTAGAGTGTATGGTATAGAGTGTAGGGTATAGAGTGTAGAGTGTATGATATAGAGTGTAGGGTATAGAGTGTAGGGTATAGAGTGTATGTTATAGAGTGTAGGGTATAGAGTGTAGGGTAGAGAGTGTAGAGTGTAGGGTAGAGAGTGTAGAGTGTAGGGTATAGAGTGTAGAGAGTAAGGATTAGAGTGTAGGGTATAGAGTGTAGGGTGTAGAGTGTAGGGTATAGAGTGTAGAGTGTAGGGTATAGAGTGTATGGTGAAGAGTGTAGGGTATAGAGTGTAGGGTAGAGAGTGTAGAATGTAGGGATTAGAGTGTAGGGTATAGAGTGTAGGGTATAGAGTGTAGGGTATAGTGTGTAGGGTATAGAGTGTAGAGTGTAGGGTATAGTGTGTAGGGTATAGAGTGCAGGGTGTAGAGTGTAGGGTATAGAGTGTAGGGTATAGAGTGTAGAGTGTAGGGTATAGAGTGTATGCTATAGAGTGTATGGTGTAGAGTGTATGGTATAGAGTGTAGGGTATAGAGTGTAGAGTGTATGGTATAGAGTGTAGGGTATAGAGTGTAGAGTGTAGGGTATAGAGTGTGTGGTATAGAGTGTAGGGTGTAGAGTGTATGGTATAGAGTGTATGGTATAGAGTGTAGAGTGTAGGGTATAGAGTGTAGGGTATAGAGTGTAGGGTATAGAGTGTAGGGCATCGAGTGTAGGGTATAGAGTGTAGGGTATAGAGTGTAGAGTGTAGGGTATAGAGTGTAGAGTGTAGGGTGTAGAGTGTAGAGTGTAGGGTATAGAGTGTAGGGCATAGAGTGTAGGGTGTAGAGTGTAGGGTATAGAGTGTAGAGTGTAGGGTATAGAGTGTATGGTAGAGAGTGTAGGGTATAGAGTGTAGGGTTTAGAGTGTAGGGTATAGAGTGTAGGGTATAGATTGTAGAGTGTAGGCTATAGAGTGTAGGGTATAGAGTGTAGAGTGTAGGGTATAGAGTGTAGGGTATAGAGTGTAGGGTATAGAGTGTAGGGTATAGAGTGTAGAGTGTAGGGTATAGTGTGTAGGGTATAGAGTGCAGGGTGTAGAGTGTAGGGTATAGAGTGTAGGGTATAGAGTGTTAGGGTATAAAGTGTAGAGTGTAGGGTATAGAGTGTATAGTGTAGGGTATAGAGTGTAGGGTATAGAGTGTAGGGTATAGAGTGTATGTTATAGAGTGTAGGGTATAGAGTGTAGGGTAGAGAGTGTAGAGTGTAGGGTATAGAGTGTAGGGTATAGAGTGTAGGGTGTAGAGTGTAGGGTATAGAGTGTAGGGTATAGAGTGTAGGGTATAGAGTGTAGGGTATAGAGTGTAGGGAATAGAGTGTAGAGTGTAAGGTATAGAGTGTAGAGTGTAGGGTATAGAGTGTAGGGTATAGAGTGTAGAGTGTAGGGATTAGAGTGTAGGGTATAGAGTGTAGGGTGTAGAGTGTACGGTATAGAGTGTAGAGTGTAGGGTATAGAGTGTATGGTATAGAGTGTAGGGTATAGAGTGTAGGGTGTAGAGTGTAGGGTATAGAGTGTAGGGTATAGAGTGTAGGGTATAGAGTGTAAGGTATAGAGTGTAGGGAATAGAGTGTAGAGTGTAAGGTATAGAGTGTAGAGTGTAGGGTATAGAGTGTAGGGTATAGACTGTAGGGTATAGAGTGTAGGGTATAGAGTGTAGGGTATAGATTGTAGAGTGTAGGCTATAGAGTGTAGGGTATAGAGTGTAGAGTGTAGGGTATAGAGTGTAGGGTATAGAGTGTAGGGTATAGAGTGTAGGGTATAGAGTGTAGAGTGTAGGGTATAGTGTGTAGGGTGAAGAGTGTAGGGTATAGAGTGTAGGGTATAGAGTGTAGGGTATAGAGTGTAGGGTATAGAGTGTAGGGAATAGAGTGTAGAGTGTAAGATATAGAGTGTAGAGTGTAGGGTATAGAGTGTAGGGTATAGAGTGTAGAGTGTAGGGATTAGAGTGTAGGGTATAGAGTGTAGGGTTTAGAGTGTAGGGTATAGAGTGTAGAGTGTAGGGTATAGAGTGTATGGTATAGAGTTTAGGGTATAGAGTGTAGGGTGTAGAGTGTAGGGTATAGAGTGTAGGGTATTGAGTGTAGGGTATAGAGTGTAGGGAATAGAGTGTAGGGAGTAGAGTGTAAGGTATAGAGTGTAGAGTGTAGGGTATAGAGTCTAGGGTATAGACTGTAGGGTATAGAGTGTAGGGTATAGAGTGTAGGGTATAGATTGTAGAGTGTAGGCTATAGAGTGTAGGGTATAGAGTGTAGAGTGTAGGGTATAGAGTGTAGGGTATAGAGTGCAGGGTGTAGAGTGTAGGGTATAGAGTGTAGGGTATAGAGTGTAGGGTATAAAGTGTAGAGTGTAGGGTATAGAGTGTATAGTGTAGGGTATAGAGTGTAGGGTATAGAGTGTAGGGTATAGAGTGTATGTTATAGAGTGTAGGGTATAGAGTGTATGGTAGAGAGTGTAGAGTGTAGGGTATAGAGTGTAGGGTATAGAGTGTAGGGTGTAGAGTGTAGGGTATAGAGTGTAGAGTGTAGGGTATATAGTGTATGGTATAGAGTGTAGGGTATAGAGTGTAGGGTGTAGAGTGTAGGGTATAGAGTGTAGGGTATAGAGTGTAGGGTATAGAGTGTAGGGAATAGAGTGTAGAGTGTAAGTTATAGAGTGTAGAGTGTAGGGTATAGAGTGTAGGGTATAGACTGTAGGGTATAGAGTGTAGGGTATAGAGTGTAGGGTATAGATTGTAGAGTGTAGGCTATAGAGTGTAGGGTATAGAGTGTAGGGTATAGAGTGTAGGGTATAGAGTGTAGAGTGTAGGGTATAGTGTGTAGGGTGTAGAGTGTAGAGTATAGAGTGTAGGGTATAGAGTGTAGGGTATAGAGTGTAGGGTATAGAGTGTAGGGAATAGAGTGTAGAGTGTAAGGTATAGAGTGTAGGGTATAGAGTGTAGGGTATAGAGTGTAGAGTGTAGGGATTAGAGTGTAGGGTATAGAGTGTAGGGTGTAGAGTGTAGGGTATAGAGTGTAGAGTGTAGGGTATAGAGTGTATGGTATAGAGTGTAGGGTATAGAGTGTAGGGTGTAGAGTGTAGGGTATAGAGTGTAGGGTATAGAGTGTAGGGTATAGAGTGTAGGGAATAGAGTGTAGAGTGTAAGGTATAGAGTGTAGAGTGTAGGGTATAGAGTGTAGGGTATAGAGTGTAGGGTGTAGAGTGTAGGGTATAGAGTGTAGAGTGTAGGGTATAGAGTGTATGGTATAGATTGTAGGGTATAGAGTGTAGGTTTTAGAGTGTAGGGTATAGAGTGTAGGGTATAGAGTGTAGGGTATAGAGTGTAGGGTATAGAGTGTAGGGAATAGAGTGTAGAGTGTAAGGTATAGAGTGTAGAGTGTAGGGTATAGAGTGTAGGGTATAGACTGTAGGGTATAGAGTGTAGGGTATAGATTGTAGAGTGTAGGCTATAGAGTGTAGGTTATAGAGTGTAGAGTGTAGGGTATAGAGTGTAGGGTATAGAGTGTAGGGTATAGAGTGTAGGGTATAGAGTGTAGAGTGTAGGGTATAGTGTGTAGGGTGTAGAGTGTAGGGTATAGAGTGTAGGGTATAGAGTGTAGGTTGTAGAGTGTAGGGTATAGAGTGTAGGGTATAGAGTGTAGGGAATAGAGTGTAAGGTATAGAGTGTAGAGTGTAGGGTATAGAGTGTAGGGTATAGACTGTAGGGTATAGAGTGTAGGGTATAGAGTGTAGGGTATAGATTGTAGAGTGTAGGCTATAGAGTGTAGGGTATAGAGTGTAGAGTGTAGGGTATAGAGTGTAGGGTATAGAGTGTAGGGTATAGAGTGTAGGGTATAGAGTGTAGAGTGTAGGGTATAGTGTGTAGGGTGTAGAGTGTAGGGTATAGAGTGTAGGGTATAGAGTGTAGGGTATAGAGTGTAGGGTATAGAGTGTAGGGAATAGAGTGTAGAGTGTAAGGTATAGAGTGTAGGGTATAGAGTGTAGGGTATAGAGTGTAGAGTGTAGGGATTAGAGTGTAGGGTATAGAGTGTAGGGTGTAGAGTGTAGGGTATAGAGTGTAGAGTGTAGGGTATAGAGTGTAGGGTATAGAGTGTAGGGTGTAGAGTGTAGGGTATAGAGTGTAGGGTATAGAGTGTAGGTTATAGAGTGTAGGGTATAGAGTGTAGGGAATAGAGTGTAGAGTGTAAGGTATAGAGTGTAGAGTGTAGGGTATAGAGTGTAGGGTATAGACTGTAGGGTATAGAGTGTAGGGTATAGAGTGTAGGGTATAGATTGTAGAGTGTAGGCTATAGAGTGTAGGGTATAGAGTGTAGAGTGTAGGGTATAGAGTGTAGGGTATTGAGTGCAGGGTGTAGAGTGTAGGGTATAGAGTGTAGGGTGTAGAGTGTAGGGTATAGAGTGTAGGGTAGAGAGTGTAGAGTGTAGGGTATAGAGTGTAGGGTATAGAGTGTAGGGTGTAGAGTGTAGGGTATAGAGTGTAGGGTATAGAGTGTAGGGTATAGCGTGTAGGGTATAGAGTGTAGGGAATAGAGTGTAGAGTGTAAGGTATAGAGTGTAGAGTGTAGGGTATAGAGTGTAGGGTATAGAGTGTAGAGTGTAGGGATTAGAGTGTAGGGTATAGAGTGTAGGGTGTAGAGTGTACGGTATAGAGTGTAGAGTGTAGGGTATAGAGTGTATGTTATAGAGTGTATGGTATAGAGTGTAGGGTGTAGAGTGTAGAGTGTAGGGATTAGAGTGTAGGGTATAGAGTGTAGGGTAGAGAGTGTAGAGTGTAGGGTATAGAGTGTAGGGTATAGAGTGTAGGGTGTAGAGTGTAGGGTATAGAGTGTAGGGTATAGAGTGTAGGTATAGAGTGTAGGGTATAGAGTGTAGGGAATAGAGTGTAGAGTGTAAGGTATAGAGTGTAGAGTGTAGGGTATAGAGTGTAGGGTATAGAGTGTAGAGTGTAGGGATTAGAGTGTAGGGTATAGAGTGTAGGGTATAGAGTGTAGGGAATAGAGTGTAGAGTGTAAGGTATAGAGTGTAGAGTGTAGGGTATAGAGTGTAGGGTATAGAGTGTAGAGTGTAGGGATTAGAGTGTAGGGTATAGAGTGTAGGGTGTAGAGTGTACGGTATAGAGTGTAGAGTGTAGGGTATAGAGTGTATGGTATAGAGTGTAGGGTATAGAGTGTAGGGTGTAGAGTGTAGGGTATAGAGTGTAGGGTATAGAGTGTAGGGTATAGAGTGTAAGGTATAGAGTGTAGGGAATAGAGTGTAGAGTGTAAGGTATAGAGTGTAGAGTGTAGGGTATAGAGTGTAGGGTATAGACTGTAGGGTATAGAGTGTAGGGTATAGAGTGTAGGGTATAGATTGTAGAGTGTAGGCTATAGAGTGTAGGGTATAGAGTGTAGAGTGTAGGGTATAGAGTGTAGGGTATAGAGTGTAGGGTATAGAGTGTAGGGTATAGAGTGTAGGGAATAGAGTGTAGAGTGTAAGGTATAGAGTGTAGAGTGTAGGGTATAGAGTGTAGGGTATAGAGTGTAGAGTGTAGGGATTTGAGTGTAGGGTATAGAGTGTAGGGTATAGAGTGTAGGGAATAGAGTGTAGAGTGTAAGGTATAGAGTGTAGAGTGTAGGGTATAGAGTGTAGGGTATAGAGTGTAGAGTGTAGGGATTAGAGTGTAGGGTATAGAGTGTAGGGTGTAGAGTGTACGGTATAGAGTGTAGAGTGTAGGGTATAGAGTGTATGGTATAGAGTGTAGGGTATAGAGTGTAGGGTGTAGAGTGTAGGGTATAGAGTGTAGGGTATAGAGTGTAGGGTATAGAGTGTAAGGTATAGAGTGTAGGGAATAGAGTGTAGAGTGTAAGGTATAGAGTGTAGAGTGTAGGGTATAGAGTGTAGGGTATAGACTGTAGGGTATAGAGTGTAGGGTATAGAGTGTAGGGTATAGATTGTAGAGTGTAGGCTATAGAGTGTAGGGTATAGAGTGTAGAGTGTAGGGTATAGAGTGTAGGGTATAGAGTGTAGGGTATAGAGTGTAGGGTATAGAGTGTAGAGTGTAGGGTATAGTGTGTAGGGTGTAGAGTGTAGGGTATAGAGTGTAGGGTATAGAGTGTAGGGTATAGAGTGTAGGGTATAGAGTGTAGGGAATAGAGTGTAGAGTGTAAGATATAGAGTGTAGAGTGTAGGGTATAGAGTGTAGGGTATAGAGTGTAGAGTGTAGGGATTAGAGTGTAGGGTATAGAGTGTAGGGTTTAGAGTGTAGGGTATAGAGTGTAGAGTGTAGGGTATAGAGTGTATGGTGTAGAGTGTAGGGTATAGAGTGTAGGGTGTAGAGTGTAGGGTATAGAGTGTAGGGTAGAGAGTGTAGAGTGTAGGGTATAGAGTGTAGGGTATAGAGTGTAGGGTGTAGAGTGTAGGGTATAGAGTGTAGGGTATAGAGTGTAGGGTATAGAGTGTAGGGTATAGAGTGTAGGGAATAGAGTGTAGAGTGTAAGGTATAGAGTGTAGAGTGTAGGGTATAGAGTGTAGGGTATAGAGTGTAGAGTGTAGGGATTAGAGTGTAGGGTATAGAGTGTAGGGTGTAGAGTGTACGGTATAGAGTGTAGAGTGTAGGGTATAGAGTGTATGGTATAGAGTGTAGGGTATAGAGTGTAGGGTGTAGAGTGTAGAGTGTAGGGATTAGAGTGTAGGGTATAGAGTGTAGGGTAGAGAGTGTAGAGTGTAGGGTATAGAGTGTAGGGTATAGAGTGTAGGGTGTAGAGTGTAGGGTATAGAGTGTAGGGTATAGAGTGTAGGGTATAGAGTGTAGGGAATAGAGTGTAGAGTGTAAGGTATAGAGTGTAGAGTGTAGGGTATAGAGTGTAGGGTATAGAGTGTAGAGTGTAGGGATTAGAGTGTAGGGTATAGAGTGTAGGGTATAGAGTGTAGGGTATAGAGTGTAGGGAATAGAGTGTAGAGTGTAAGGTATAGAGTGTAGAGTGTAGGGTATAGAGTGTAGGGTATAGAGTGTAGAGTGTAGGGATTAGAGTGTATGGTATAAAGTGTAGGGTGTAGAGTGTACGGTATAGAGTGTAGAGTGTAGGGTATAGAGTGTATGGTATAGAGTGTAGGGTATAGAGTGTAGGGTGTAGAGTGTAGGGTATAGAGTGTAGGGTATAGAGTGTAGGGTATAGAGTGTAAGGTATAGAGTGTAGGGAATAGAGTGTAGAGTGCAAGGTATAGAGTGTAGAGTGTAGGGTATAGAGTGTAGGGTATAGACTGTAGGGTATAGAGTGTAGGGTATAGAGTGTAGGGTATAGATTGTAGAGTGTAGGCTATAGAGTGTAGGGTATAGAGTGTAGAGTGTAGGGTATAGAGTGTAGGGTATAAAGTGTAGGGTATAGAGTGTAGGGTATAGAGTGTAGAGTGTAGGGTATAGTGTGTAGGGTGTAGAGTGTAGGGTATAGAGTGTAGGGTATAGAGTGTAGGGTATAGAGTGTAGGGTATAGAGTGTAGGGAATTGAGTGTAGAGTGTAAGATATAGAGTGTAGAGTGTAGGGTATAGAGTGTAGGGTATAGAGTGTAGAGTGTAGGGATTAGAGTGTAGGGTATAGAGTGTAGGGTTTAGAGTGTAGGGTATAGAGTGTAGAGTGTAGGGTATAGAGTGTATGGTATAGAGTGTAGGGTATAGAGTGTAGGGTGTAGAGTGTAGGGTATAGAGTGTAGGGTATAGAGTGTAGGGTATAGAGTGTAGGGTATAGAGTGTAGGGAGTAGAGTGTAAGGTATAGAGTGTAGAGTGTAGGGTATAGAGTGTAGGGTATAGACTGTAGGGTATAGAGTGTAGGATATAGAGTGTAGGGTATAGATTGTAGAGTGTAGGCTATAGAGTGTAGGGTATAGAGTGTAGAGTGTAGGGTATAGAGTGTAGGGTATAGAGTGCAGGGTGTAGAGTGTAGGGTATAGAGTGTAGGGTATAGAGTGTAGGGTATAAAGTGTAGAGTGTAGGGTATAGAGTGTATAGTGTAGGGTATAGAGTGTAGGGTATAGAGTGTAGGGTATAGAGTGTATGTTATAGAGTGTAGGTTATAGAGTGTAGGGTAGAGAGTGTAGAGTGTAGGGTATAGAGTGTAGGGTATAGATTGTAGGGTGTAGAGTGTAGGGTATAGAGTGTAGAGTGTAGGGTATATAGTGTATGGTATAGAGTGTAGGGTATAGAGTGTAGGGTATAAAGTGTAGAGTGTAGGGTATAGAGTGTATAGTGTAGGGTATAGAGTGTAGGGTATAGAGTGTAGGGTATAGAGTGTATGTTATAGAGTGTAGGGTAGAGAGTGTAGGGTAGAGAGTGTAGAGTGTAGGGTATAGAGTGTAGGGTATAGAGTGTAGGGTGTAGAGTGTAGGGTATAGAGTGTAGAGTGTAGGGTATATAGTGTATGGTATAGAGTGTAGGGTATAGAGTGTAGGGTGTAGAGTGTAGGGTATAGAGTGTAGGGTATAGAGTGTAGGGTATAGAGTGTAGGGAATAGAGTGTAGAGTGTAAGGTATAGAGTGTAGAGTGTAGGGTATAGAGTGTAGAGTGTAGGGATTAGAGTGTAGGGTATAGAGTATAGGGTGTAGAGTGTAGGGAATAGAGTGTAGAGTGTAGGGTATAGAGTGTATGGTATAGAGTGTAGGGTATAGAGTGTAGGTTGTAGAGTGTTGGGTATAGAGTGTAGGGTATAGAGTGTAGGGTATAGAGTGTAGGGTATAGAGTGTAGGGAATAGAGTGTAGAGTGTAAGGTATAGAGTGTAGAGTGTAGGGTATAGAGTGTAGGGTATAGACTGTAGGGTATAGAGTGTAGGGTATGGAGTGTAGGGTATAGATTGTAGAGTGTAGGCTATAGAGTGTAGGGTATAGAGTGTAGGGTATAGAGTGTAGGGTATAGAGTGTAGAGTGTAGGGTATAGTGTGTAGGGTGTAGAGTGTAGAGTATAGAGTGTAGGGTATAGAGTGTAGGGTATAGAGTGTAGGGTATAGAGTGTAGGGAATAGAGTGTAGAGTGTAAGGTATAGAGTGTAGGGTATAGAGTGTAGGGTATAGAGTGTAGAGTGTAGGGATTAGAGTGTAGGGTATAGAGTGTAGGGTGTAGAGTGTAGGGTATAGAGTGTAGAGTGTAGGGTATAGAGTGTATGGTATAGAGTGTAGGGTATAGAGTGTAGGGTGTAGAGTGTAGGGTATAGAGTGTAGGGTATAGAGTGTAGGGTATAGAGTGTAGGGTATAGAGTGTAGGGAATAGAGTGTAGAGTGTAAGGTATAGAGTGTAGAGTGTAGGGTATAGAGTGTAGGGTATAGACTTTAGGGTATAGAGTGTAGGGTATAGAGTGTAGAGTGTAGGGTATAGAGTGTATGGTATAGAGTGTAGGGTATAGAGTGTAGGTTTTAGAGTGTAGGGTATAGAGTGTAGGGTATAGAGTGTAGGGTATAGAGTGTAGGGTATAGAGTGTAGGGAATAGAGTGTAGAGTGTAAGGTATAAGGTGTAGAGTGTAGGGTATAGAGTGTAGGGTATAGACTGTAGGGTATAGAGTGTAGGGTATAGAGTGTAGGGTATAGATTGTAGAGTGTAGGCTATAGAGTGTAGGGTGTAGAGTGTAGGGTATAGAGTGTAGGGTATAGAGTGTAGGGTATAGAGTGTAGGGTATAGAGTGTAGAGTGTAGGGTATAGTGTGTAGGGTGTAGAGTGTAGGGTATAAAGTGTAGGGTATAGAGTGTAGGTTGTAGAGTGTAGGGTATAGAGTGTAGGGTATAGAGTGTAGGGTATAGAGTGTAGGGAATAGAGTGTAGAGTGTAAGGTATAGAGTGTAGAGTGTAGGGTATAGAGTGTAGGGTATAGACTGTAGGGTATAGAGTGTAGGGTATTGAGTGTAGGGTATAGATTGTAGAGTGTAGGCTATAGAGTGTAGGGTATAGAGTGTAGAGTGTAGGGTATAGAGTGTAGGGTATAGAGTGTAGGGTATAGAGTGTAGGGTATAGAGTGTAGAGTGTAGGGTATAGTGTGTAGGGTGTAGAGTGTAGGGTATAGAGTGTAGGGTATAGAGTGTAGGGTATAGAGTGTAGGGAATAGAGTGTAGAGTGTAAGGTATAGAGTGTAGGGTATAGAGTGTAGGGTATAGAGTGTAGAGTGTAGGGATTAGAGTGTAGGGTATAGAGTGTAGGGTGTAGAGTGTAGGGTATAGAGTGTAGAGTGTAGGGTATAGAGTGTAGGGTATAGAGTGTAGAGTGTAGGGATTAGAGTGTAGGGTATAGAGTGTAGGGTATAGAGTGTAGGGAATAGAGTGTAGAGTGTAAGGTATAGAGTGTAGAGTGTAGGGTATAGAGTGTAGGGTATAGAGTGTAGAGTGTAGGGATTAGAGTGTAGGGTATAGAGTGTAGGGTGTAGAGTGTACGGTATAGAGTGTAGAGTGTAGGGTATAGAGTGTATGGTATAGAGTGTAGGGTATAGAGTGTAGGGTGTAGAGTGTAGGGTATAGAGTGTAGGGTATAGAGTGTAGGGTATAGAGTGTAAGGTATAGAGTGTAGGGAATAGAGTGTAGAGTGTAAGGTATAGAGTGTAGAGTGTATGGTATAGAGTGTAGGGTATAGACTGTAGGGTATAGAGTGTAGGGTATAGAGTGTAGGGTATAGATTGTAGAGTGTAGGCTATAGAGTGTAGGGTATAGAGTGTAGAGTGTAGGGTATAGAGTGTAGGGTATAGAGTGTAGGGTATAGAGTGTAGGGTATAGAGTGTAGAGTGTAGGGTATAGTGTGTAGGGTGTAGAGTGTAGGGTATAGAGTGTAGGGTATAGAGTGTAGGGTATAGAGTGTAGGGTATAGAGTGTAGGGAATAGAGTGTAGAGTGTAAGATATAGAGTGTAGGGTATAGAGTGTAGAGTGTAGGGATTAGAGTGTAGGGTATAGAGTGTAGGGTATAGAGTGTAAGGTATAGAGTGTAGGGAATAGAGTGTAGAGTGTAAGGTATAGAGTGTAGAGTGTATGGTATAGAGTGTAGGGTATAGACTGTAGGGTATAGAGTGTAGGGTATAGAGTGTAGGGTATAGATTGTAGAGTGTAGGCTATAGAGTGTAGGGTATAGAGTGTAGTGTGTAGGGTATAGAGTGTAGGGTATAGAGTGTAGGGTATAGAGTGTAGGGTATAGAGTGTAGAGTGTAGGGTATAGTGTGTAGGGTGTAGAGTGTAGGGTATAGAGTGTAGGGTATAGAGTGTAGGGTATAGAGTGTAGGGTATAGAGTGTAGGGAATAGAGTGTAGAGTGTAAGATATAGAGTGTAGAGTGTAGGGTATAGAGTGTAGGGTATAGAGTGTAGAGTGTAGGGATTAGAGTGTAGGGTATAGAGTGTAGGGTTTAGAGTGTAGGGTATAGAGTGTAGAGTGTAGGGTATAGAGTGTATGGTATAGAGTGTAGGGTATAGAGTGTAGGGTGTAGAGTGTAGGGTATAGAGTGTAGGGTAGAGAGTGTAGAGTGTAGGGTATAGAGTGTAGGGTATAGAGTGTAGGGTGTAGAGTGTAGGGTATAGAGTGTAGGGTATAGAGTGTAGGGTATAGAGTGTAGGGTATAGAGTGTAGGGAATAGAGTGTAGAGTGTAAGGTATAGAGTGTAGAGTGTAGGGTATAGAGTGTAGGGTATAGAGTGTAGAGTGTAGGGATTAGAGTGTAGGGTATAGAGTGTAGGGTGTAGAGTGTACGGTATAGAGTGTAGAGTGTAGGGTATAGAGTGTATGGTATAGAGTGTAGGGTATAGAGTGTAGGGTGTAGAGTGTAGAGTGTAGGGATTAGAGTGTAGGGTATAGAGTGTAGGGTAGAGAGTGTAGAGTGTAGGGTATAGAGTGTAGGGTATAGAGTGTAGGGTGTAGAGTGTAGGGTATAGAGTGTAGGGTATAGAGTGTAGGGTATAGAGTGTAGGGTATAGAGTGTAGGGAATAGAGTGTAGAGTGTAAGGTATAGAGTGTAGAGTGTAGGGTATAGAGTGTAGGGTATAGAGTGTAGAGTGTAGGGATTAGAGTGTAGGGTATAGAGTGTAGGGTATAGAGTGTAGGGTATAGAGTGTAGGGAATAGAGTGTAGAGTGTAAGGTATAGAGTGTAGAGTGTAGGGTATAGAGTGTAGGGTATAGAGTGTAGAGTGTAGGGATTAGAGTGTAGGGTATAAAGTGTAGGGTGTAGAGTGTACGGTATAGAGTGTAGAGTGTAGGGTATAGAGTGTATGGTATAGAGTGTAGGGTATAGAGTGTAGGGTGTAGAGTGTAGGGTATAGAGTGTAGGGTATAGAGTGTAGGGTATAGAGTGTAAGGTATAGAGTGTAGGGAATAGAGTGTAGAGTGCAAGGTATAGAGTGTAGAGTGTAGGGTATAGAGTGTAGGGTATAGACTGTAGGGTATAGAGTGTAGGGTATAGAGTGTAGGGTATAGATTGTAGAGTGTAGGCTATAGAGTGTAGGGTATAGAGTGTAGAGTGTAGGGTATAGAGTGTAGGGTATAAAGTGTAGGGTATAGAGTGTAGGGTATAGAGTGTAGAGTGTAGGGTATAGTGTGTAGGGTGTAGAGTGTAGGGTATAGAGTGTAGGGTATAGAGTGTAGGGTATAGAGTGTAGGGTATAGAGTGTAGGGAATTGAGTGTAGAGTGTAAGATATAGAGTGTAGAGTGTAGGGTATAGAGAGTAGGGTATAGAGTGTAGAGTGTAGGGATTAGAGTGTAGGGTATAGAGTGTAGGGTTTAGAGTGTAGGGTATAGAGTGTAGAGTGTAGGGTATAGAGTGTATGGTATAGAGTGTAGGGTATAGAGTGTAGGGTGTAGAGTGTAGGGTATAGAGTGTAGGGTATAGAGTGTAGGGTATAGAGTGTAGGGTATAGAGTGTAGGGAGTAGAGTGTAAGGTATAGAGTGTAGAGTGTAGGGTATAGAGTGTAGGGTATAGACTGTAGGGTATAGAGTGTAGGGTATAGAGTGTAGGGTATAGATTGTAGAGTGTAGGCTATAGAGTGTAGGGTATAGAGTGTAGAGTGTAGGGTATAGAGTGTATGGTATAGAGTGTAGGGTATAGAGTGTAGGGTGTAGAGTGTAGGGTATAGAGTGTAGGGTATAGAGTGTAGGGTATAGAGTGTAGGGAATAGAGTGTAGAGTGTAAGGTATAGAGTGTAGAGTGTAGGGTATAGAGTGTAGGGTATAGAGTGTAGGGTGTAGAGTGTAGGGTATAGAGTGTAGAGTGTAGGGTATAGAGTGTATGGTATAGATTGTAGGGTATAGAGTGTAGGTTTTAGAGTGTAGGGTATAGAGTGTAGGGTATAGAGTGTAGGGTATAGAGTGTAGGGTATAGAGTGTAGGGAATAGAGTGTAGAGTGTAAGGTATAGAGTGTAGAGTGTAGGGTATAGAGTGTAGGGTATAGACTGTAGGGTATAGAGTGTAGGGTATAGATTGTAGAGTGTAGGCTATAGAGTGTAGGTTATAGAGTGTAGAGTGTAGGGTATAGAGTGTAGGGTATAGAGTGTAGGGTATAGAGTGTAGGGTATAGAGTGTAGAGTGTAGGGTATAGTGTGTAGGGTGTAGAGTGTAGGGTATAGAGTGTAGGGTATAGAGTGTAGGTTGTAGAGTGTAGGGTATAGAGTGTAGGGTATAGAGTGTAGGGAATAGAGTGTAAGGTATAGAGTGTAGAGTGTAGGGTATAGAGTGTAGGGTATAGACTGTAGGGTATAGAGTGTAGGGTATAAAGTGTAGGGTATAGATTGTAGAGTGTAGGCTATAGAGTGTAGGGTATAGAGTGTAGAGTGTAGGGTATAGAGTGTAGGGTATAGAGTGTAGGGTATAGAGTGTAGGGTATAGAGTGTAGAGTGTAGGGTATAGTGTGTAGGGTGTAGAGTGTAGGGTATAGAGTGTAGGGTATAGAGTGTAGGGTATAGAGTGTAGGGTATAGAGTGTAGGGAATAGAGTGTAGAGTGTAAGGTATAGAGTGTAGGGTATAGAGTGTAGGGTATAGAGTGTAGAGTGTAGGGATTAGAGTGTAGGGTATAGAGTGTAGGGTGTAGAGTGTAGGGTATAGAGTGTAGAGTGTAGGGTATAGAGTGTAGGGTATAGAGTGTAGGGTGTAGAGTGTAGGGTATAGAGTGTAGGGTATAGAGTGTAGGTTATAGAGTGTAGGGTATAGAGTGTAGGGAATAGAGTGTAGAGTGTAAGGTATAGAGTGTAGAGTGTAGGGTATAGAGTGTAGGGTATAGACTGTAGGGTATAGAGTGTAGGGTATAGAGTGTAGGGTATAGATTGTAGAGTGTAGGCTATAGAGTGTAGGGTATAGAGTGTAGAGTGTAGGGTATAGAGTGTAGGGTATTGAGTGCAGGGTGTAGAGTGTAGGGTATAGAGTGTAGGGTGTAGAGTGTAGGGTATAGAGTGTAGGGTAGAGAGTGTAGAGTGTAGGGTATAGAGTGTAGGGTATAGAGTGTAGGGTGTAGAGTGTAGGGTATAGAGTGTAGGGTATAGAGTGTAGGGTATAGCGTGTAGGGTATAGAGTGTAGGGAATAGAGTGTAGAGTGTAAGGTATAGAGTGTAGAGTGTAGGGTATAGAGTGTAGGGTATAGAGTGTAGAGTGTAGGGATTAGAGTGTAGGGTATAGAGTGTAGGGTGTAGAGTGTACGGTATAGAGTGTAGAGTGTAGGGTATAGAGTGTATGTTATAGAGTGTATGGTATAGAGTGTAGGGTGTAGAGTGTAGAGTGTAGGGATTAGAGTGTAGGGTATAGAGTGTAGGGTAGAGAGTGTAGAGTGTAGGGTATAGAGTGTAGGGTATAGAGTGTAGGGTGTAGAGTGTAGGGTATAGAGTGTAGGGTATAGAGTGTAGGGTATAGAGTGTAGGGTATAGAGTGTAGGGAATAGAGTGTAGAGTGTAAGGTATAGAGTGTAGAGTGTAGGGTATAGAGTGTAGGGTATAGAGTGTAGAGTGTAGGGATTAGAGTGTAGGGTATAGAGTGTAGGGTATAGAGTGTAGGGAATAGAGTGTAGAGTGTAAGGTATAGAGTGTAGAGTGTAGGGTATAGAGTGTAGGGTATAGAGTGTAGAGTGTAGGGATTAGAGTGTAGGGTATAGAGTGTAGGGTGTAGAGTGTACGGTATAGAGTGTAGAGTGTAGGGTATAGAGTGTATGGTATAGAGTGTAGGGTATAGAGTGTAGGGTGTAGAGTGTAGGGTATAGAGTGTAGGGTATAGAGTGTAGGGTATAGAGTGTAAGGTATAGAGTGTAGGGAATAGAGTGTAGAGTGTAAGGTATAGAGTGTAGAGTGTAGGGTATAGAGTGTAGGGTATAGACTGTAGGGTATAGAGTGTAGGGTATAGAGTGTAGGGTATAGATTGTAGAGTGTAGGCTATAGAGTGTAGGGTATAGAGTGTAGAGTGTAGGGTATAGAGTGTAGGGTATAGAGTGTAGGGTATAGAGTGTAGGGTATAGAGTGTAGGGAATAGAGTGTAGAGTGTAAGGTATAGAGTGTAGAGTGTAGGGTATAGAGTGTAGGGTATAGAGTGTAGAGTGTAGGGATTTGAGTGTAGGGTATAGAGTGTAGGGTATAGAGTGTAGGGAATAGAGTGTAGAGTGTAAGGTATAGAGTGTAGAGTGTAGGGTATAGAGTGTAGGGTATAGAGTGTAGAGTGTAGGGATTAGAGTGTAGGGTATAGAGTGTAGGGTGTAGAGTGTACGGTATAGAGTGTAGAGTGTAGGGTATAGAGTGTATGGTATAGAGTGTAGGGTATAGAGTGTAGGGTGTAGAGTGTAGGGTATAGAGTGTAGGGTATAGAGTGTAGGGTATAGAGTGTAAGGTATAGAGTGTAGGGAATAGAGTGTAGAGTGTAAGGTATAGAGTGTAGAGTGTAGGGTATAGAGTGTAGGGTATAGACTGTAGGGTATAGAGTGTAGGGTATAGAGTGTAGGGTATAGATTGTAGAGTGTAGGCTATAGAGTGTAGGGTATAGAGTGTAGAGTGTAGGGTATAGAGTGTAGGGTATAGAGTGTAGGGTATAGAGTGTAGGGTATAGAGTGTAGAGTGTAGGGTATAGTGTGTAGGGTGTAGAGTGTAGGGTATAGAGTGTAGGGTATAGAGTGTAGGGTATAGAGTGTAGGGTATAGAGTGTAGGGAATAGAGTGTAGAGTGTAAGATATAGAGTGTAGAGTGTAGGGTATAGAGTGTAGGGTATAGAGTGTAGAGTGTAGGGATTAGAGTGTAGGGTATAGAGTGTAGGGTTTAGAGTGTAGGGTATAGAGTGTAGAGTGTAGGGTATAGAGTGTATGGTATAGAGTGTAGGGTATAGAGTGTAGGGTGTAGAGTGTAGGGTATAGAGTGTAGGGTAGAGAGTGTAGAGTGTAGGGTATAGAGTGTAGGGTATAGAGTGTAGGGTGTAGAGTGTAGGGTATAGAGTGTAGGGTATAGAGTGTAGGGTATAGAGTGTAGGGTATAGAGTGTAGGGAATAGAGTGTAGAGTGTAAGGTATAGAGTGTAGAGTGTAGGGTATAGAGTGTAGGGTATAGAGTGTAGAGTGTAGGGATTAGAGTGTAGGGTATAGAGTGTAGGGTGTAGAGTGTACGGTATAGAGTGTAGAGTGTAGGGTATAGAGTGTATGGTATAGAGTGTAGGGTATAGAGTGTAGGGTGTAGAGTGTAGAGTGTAGGGATTAGAGTGTAGGGTATAGAGTGTAGGGTAGAGAGTGTAGAGTGTAGGGTATAGAGTGTAGGGTATAGAGTGTAGGGTGTAGAGTGTAGGGTATAGAGTGTAGGGTATAGAGTGTAGGGTATAGAGTGTAGGGAATAGAGTGTAGAGTGTAAGGTATAGAGTGTAGAGTGTAGGGTATAGAGTGTAGGGTATAGAGTGTAGAGTGTACGGATTAGAGTGTAGGGTATAGAGTGTAGGGTATAGAGTGTAGGGTATAGAGTGTAGGGAATAGAGTGTAGAGTGTAAGGTATAGAGTGTAGAGTGTAGGGTATAGAGTGTAGGGTATAGAGTGTAGAGTGTAGGGATTAGAGTGTATGGTATAAAGTGTAGGGTGTAGAGTGTACGGTATAGAGTGTAGAGTGTAGGGTATAGAGTGTATGGTATAGAGTGTAGGGTATAGAGTGTAGGGTGTAGAGTGTAGGGTATAGAGTGTAGGGTATAGAGTGTAGGGTATAGAGTGTAAGGTATAGAGTGTAGGGAATAGAGTGTAGAGTGCAAGGTATAGAGTGTAGAGTGTAGGGTATAGAGTGTAGGGTATAGACTGTAGGGTATAGAGTGTAGGGTATAGAGTGTAGGGTATAGATTGTAGAGTGTAGGCTATAGAGTGTAGGGTATAGAGTGTAGAGTGTAGGGTATAGAGTGTAGGGTATAAAGTGTAGGGTATAGAGTGTAGGGTATAGAGTGTAGAGTGTAGGGTATAGTGTGTAGGGTGTAGAGTGTAGGGTATAGAGTGTAGGGTATAGAGTGTAGGGTATAGAGTGTAGGGTATAGAGTGTAGGGAATTGAGTGTAGAGTGTAAGATATAGAGTGTAGAGTGTAGGGTATAGAGTGTAGGGTATAGAGTGTAGAGTGTAGGGATTAGAGTGTAGGGTATAGAGTGTAGGGTTTAGAGTGTAGGGTATAGAGTGTAGAGTGTAGGGTATAGAGTGTATGGTATAGAGTGTAGGGTATAGAGTGTAGGGTGTAGAGTGTAGGGTATAGAGTGTAGGGTATAGAGTGTAGGGTATAGAGTGTAGGGTATAGAGTGTAGGGAGTAGAGTGTAAGGTATAGAGTGTAGAGTGTAGGGTATAGAGTGTAGGGTATAGACTGTAGGGTATAGAGTGTAGGGTATAGAGTGTAGGGTATAGATTGTAGAGTGTAGGCTATAGAGTGTAGGGTATAAAGTGTAGAGTGTAGGGTATAGAGTGTATAGTGTAGGGTATAGAGTGTAGGGTATAGAGTGTAGGGTATAGAGTGTATGTTATAGAGTGTAGGTTATAGAGTGTAGGGTAGAGAGTGTAGAGTGTAGGGTATAGAGTGTAGGGTATAGATTGTAGGGTGTAGAGTGTAGGGTATAGAGTGTAGAGTGTAGGGTATATAGTGTATGGTATAGAGTGTAGGGTATAGAGTGTAGGGTATAAAGTGTAGAGTGTAGGGTATAGAGTGTATAGTGTAGGGTATAGAGTGTAGGGTATAGAGTGTAGGGTATAGAGTGTATGTTATAGAGTGTAGGGTAGAGAGTGTAGGGTAGAGAGTGTAGAGTGTAGGGTATAGAGTGTAGGGTATAGAGTGTAGGGTGTAGAGTGTAGGGTATAGAGTGTAGAGTGTAGGGTATATAGTGTATGGTATAGAGTGTAGGGTATAGAGTGTAGGGTGTAGAGTGTAGGGTATAGAGTGTAGGGTATAGAGTGTAGGGTATAGAGTGTAGGGAATAGAGTGTAGAGTGTAAGGTATAGAGTGTAGGGTGTAGGGTATAGAGTGTAGAGTGTAGGGATTAGAGTGTAGGGTATAGAGTGTAGGGTGTAGAGTGTAGGGAATAGAGTGTAGAGTGTAGGGTATAGAGTGTATGGTATAGAGTGTAGGGTATAGAGTGTAGGTTGTAGAGTGTTGGGTATAGAGTGTAGGGTATAGAGTGTAGGGTATAGAGTGTAGGGTATAGAGTGTAGGGAATAGAGTGTAGAGTGTAAGGTATAGAGTGTAGAGTGTAGGGTATAGAGTGTAGGGTATAGACTGTAGGGTATAGAGTGTAGGGTATGGAGTGTAGGGTATAGATTGTAGAGTGTAGGCTATAGAGTGTAGGGTATAGAGTGTAGGGTATAGAGTGTAGGGTATAGAGTGTAGAGTGTAGGGTATAGTGTGTAGGGTGTAGAGTGTAGAGTATAGAGTGTAGGGTATAGAGTGTAGGGTATAGAGTGTAGGGTATAGAGTGTAGGGAATAGAGTGTAGAGTGTAAGGTATAGAGTGTAGGGTATAGAGTGTAGGGTATAGAGTGTAAAGTGTAGGGATTAGAGTGTAGGGTATAGAGTGTAGGGTGTAGAGTGTAGGGTATAGAGTGTAGAGTGTAGGGTATAGAGTGTATGGTATAGAGTGTAGGGTATAGAGTGTAGGGTGTAGAGTGTAGGGTATAGAGTGTAGGGTATAGAGTGTAGGGTATAGAGTGTAGGGTATAGAGTGTAGGGAATAGAGTGTAGAGTGTAAGGTATAGAGTGTAGAGTGTAGGGTATAGAGTGTAGGGTATAGACTGTAGGGTATAGAGTGTAGGGTATAGAGTGTAGAGTGTAGGGTATAGAGTGTATGGTATAGAGTGTAGGGTATAGAGTGTAGGTTTTAGAGTGTAGGGTATAGAGTGTAGGGTATAGAGTGTAGGGTATAGAGTGTAGGGTATAGAGTGTAGGGAATAGAGTGTAGAGTGTAAGGTATAAGGTGTAGAGTGTAGGGTATAGAGTGTAGGGTATAGACTGTAGGGTATAGAGTGTAGGGTATAGAGTGTAGGGTATAGATTGTAGAGTGTAGGCTATAGAGTGTAGGGTGTAGAGTGTAGGGTATAGAGTGTAGGGTATAGAGTGTAGGGTATAGAGTGTAGGGTATAGAGTGTAGAGTGTAGGGTATAGTGTGTAGGGTGTAGAGTGTAGGGTATAAAGTGTAGGGTATAGAGTGTAGGTTGTAGAGTGTAGGGTATAGAGTGTAGGGTATAGAGTGTAGGGTATAGAGTGTAGGGAATAGAGTGTAGAGTGTAAGGTATAGAGTGTAGAGTGTAGGGTATAGAGTGTAGGGTATAGACTGTAGGGTATAGAGTGTAGGGTATTGAGTGTAGGGTATAGATTGTAGAGTGTAGGCTATAGAGTGTAGGGTATAGAGTGTAGAGTGTAGGGTATAGAGTGTAGGGTATAGAGTGTAGGGTATAGAGTGTAGGGTATAGAGTGTAGAGTGTAGGGTATAGTGTGTAGGGTGTAGAGTGTAGGGTATAGAGTGTAGGGTATAGAGTGTAGGGTATAGAGTGTAGGGAATAGAGTGTAGAGTGTAAGGTATAGAGTGTAGGGTATAGAGTGTAGGGTATAGAGTGTAGAGTGTAGGGATTAGAGTGTAGGGTATAGAGTGTAGGGTGTAGAGTGTAGGGTATAGAGTGTAGAGTGTAGGGTATAGAATGTAGGGTATAGAGTGTAGAGTGTAGGGATTAGAGTGTAGGGTATAGAGTGTAGGGTATAGAGTGTAGGGAATAGAGTGTAGAGTGTAAGGTATAGAGTGTAGAGTGTAGGGTATAGAGTGTAGGGTATAGAGTGTAGAGTGTAGGGATTAGAGTGTAGGGTATAGAGTGTAGGGTGTAGAGTGTACGGTATAGAGTGTAGAGTGTAGGGTATAGAGTGTATGGTATAGAGTGTAGGGTATAGAGTGTAGGGTGTAGAGTGTAGGGTATAGAGTGTAGGGTATAGAGTGTAGGGTATAGAGTGTAAGGTATAGAGTGTAGGGAATAGAGTGTAGAGTGTAAGGTATAGAGTGTAGAGTGTATGGTATAGAGTGTAGGGTATAGACTGTAGGGTATAGAGTGTAGGGTATAGAGTGTAGGGTATAGATTGTAGAGTGTAGGCTATAGAGTGTAGGGTATAGAGTGTAGAGTGTAGGGTATAGAGTGTAGGGTATAGAGTGTAGGGTATAGAGTGTAGGGTATAGAGTGTAGAGTGTAGGGTATAGTGTGTAGGGTGTAGAGTGTAGGGTATAGAGTGTAGGGTATAGAGTGTAGGGTATAGAGTGTAGGGTATAGAGTGTAGGGAATAGAGTGTAGAGTGTAAGATATAGAGTGTAGGGTATAGAGTGTAGAGTGTAGGGATTAGAGTGTAGGGTATAGAGTGTAGGGTATAGAGTGTAAGGTATAGAGTGTAGGGAATAGAGTGTAGAGTGTAAGGTATAGAGTGTAGAGTGTATGGTATAGAGTGTAGGGTATAGACTGTAGGGTATAGAGTGTAGGGTATAGAGTGTAGGGTATAGATTGTAGAGTGTAGGCTATAGAGTGTAGGGTATAGAGTGTAGAGTGTAGGGTATAGAGTGTAGGGTATAGAGTGTAGGGTATAGAGTGTAGGGTATAGAGTGTAGAGTGTAGGGTATAGTGTGTAGGGTGTAGAGTGTAGGGTATAGAGTGTAGGGTATAGAGTGTAGGGTATAGAGTGTAGGGTATAGAGTGTAGGGAATAGAGTGTAGAGTGTAAGATATAGAGTGTAGAGTGTAGGGTATAGAGTGTAGGGTATAGAGTGTAGAGTGTAGGGATTAGAGTGTAGGGTATAGAGTGTAGGGTTTAGAGTGTAGGGTATAGAGTGTAGAGTGTAGGGTATAGAGTGTATGGTATAGAGTGTAGGGTATAGAGTGTAGGGTGTAGAGTGTAGGGTATAGAGTGTAGGGTAGAGAGTGTAGAGTGTAGGGTATAGAGTGTAGGGTATAGAGTGTAGGGTGTAGAGTGTAGGGTATAGAGTGTAGGGTATAGAGTGTAGGGTATAGAGTGTAGGGTATAGAGTGTAGGGAATAGAGTGTAGAGTGTAAGGTATAGAGTGTAGAGTGTAGGGTATAGAGTGTAGGGTATAGAGTGTAGAGTGTAGGGATTAGAGTGTAGGGTATAGAGTGTAGGGTGTAGAGTGTACGGTATAGAGTGTAGAGTGTAGGGTATAGAGTGTATGGTATAGAGTGTAGGGTATAGAGTGTAGGGTGTAGAGTGTAGAGTGTAGGGATTAGAGTGTAGGGTATAGAGTGTAGGGTAGAGAGTGTAGAGTGTAGGGTATAGAGTGTAGGGTATAGAGTGTAGGGTGTAGAGTGTAGGGTATAGAGTGTAGGGTATAGAGTGTAGGGTATAGAGTGTAGGGTATAGAGTGTAGGGAATAGAGTGTAGAGTGTAAGGTATAGAGTGTAGAGTGTAGGGTATAGAGTGTAGGGTATAGAGTGTAGAGTGTAGGGATTAGAGTGTAGGGTATAGAGTGTAGGGTATAGAGTGTAGGGTATAGAGTGTAGGGAATAGAGTGTAGAGTGTAAGGTATAGAGTGTAGAGTGTAGGGTATAGAGTGTAGGGTATAGAGTGTAGAGTGTAGGGATTAGAGTGTAGGGTATAAAGTGTAGGGTGTAGAGTGTACGGTATAGAGTGTAGAGTGTAGGGTATAGAGTGTATGGTATAGAGTGTAGGGTATAGAGTGTAGGGTGTAGAGTGTAGGGTATAGAGTGTAGGGTATAGAGTGTAGGGTATAGAGTGTAAGGTATAGAGTGTAGGGAATAGAGTGTAGAGTGCAAGGTATAGAGTGTAGAGTGTAGGGTATAGAGTGTAGGGTATAGACTGTAGGGTATAGAGTGTAGGGTATAGAGTGTAGGGTATAGATTGTAGAGTGTAGGCTATAGAGTGTAGGGTATAGAGTGTAGAGTGTAGGGTATAGAGTGTAGGGTATAAAGTGTAGGGTATAGAGTGTAGGGTATAGAGTGTAGAGTGTAGGGTATAGTGTGTAGGGTGTAGAGTGTAGGGTATAGAGTGTAGGGTATAGAGTGTAGGGTATAGAGTGTAGGGTATAGAGTGTAGGGAATTGAGTGTAGAGTGTAAGATATAGAGTGTAGAGTGTAGGGTATAGAGTGTAGGGTATAGAGTGTAGAGTGTAGGGATTAGAGTGTAGGGTATAGAGTGTAGGGTTTAGAGTGTAGGGTATAGAGTGTAGAGTGTAGGGTATAGAGTGTATGGTATAGAGTGTAGGGTATAGAGTGTAGGGTGTAGAGTGTAGGGTATAGAGTGTAGGGTATAGAGTGTAGGGTATAGAGTGTAGGGTATAGAGTGTAGGGAGTAGAGTGTAAGGTATAGAGTGTAGAGTGTAGGGTATAGAGTGTAGGGTATAGACTGTAGGGTATAGAGTGTAGGGTATAGAGTGTAGGGTATAGATTGTAGAGTGTAGGCTATAGAGTGTAGGGTATAGAGTGTAGAGTGTAGGGTATAGAGTGTAGGGTATAGAGTGCAGGGTGTAGAGTGTAGGGTATAGAGTGTAGGGTATAGAGTGTAGGGTATAAAGTGTAGAGTGTAGGGTATAGAGTGTATAGTGTAGGGTATAGAGTGTAGGGTATAGAGTGTAGGGTATAGAGTGTATGTTATAGAGTGTAGGTTATAGAGTGTAGGGTAGAGAGTGTAGAGTGTAGGGTATAGAGTGTAGGGTATAGAGTGTAGGGTGTAGAGTGTAGGGTATAGAGTGTAGAGTGTAGGGTATATAGTGTATGGTATAGAGTGTAGGGTATAGAGTGTAGGGTATAAAGTGTAGAGTGTAGGGTATAGAGTGTATAGTGTAGGGTATAGAGTGTAGGGTATAGAGTGTAGGGTATAGAGTGTATGTTATAGAGTGTAGGGTAGAGAGTGTAGGGTAGAGAGTGTAGAGTGTAGGGTATAGAGTGTAGGGTATAGAGTGTAGGGTGTAGAGTGTAGGGTATAGAGTGTAGAGTGTAGGGTATATAGTGTATGGTATAGAGTGTAGGGTATAGAGTGTAGGGTGTAGAGTGTAGGGTATAGAGTGTAGGGTATAGAGTGTAGGGTATAGAGTGTAGGGAATAGAGTGTAGAGTGTAAGGTATAGAGTGTAGAGTGTAGGGTATAGAGTGTAGAGTGTAGGGATTAGAGTGTAGGGTATAGAGTGTAGGGTGTAGAGTGTAGGGAATAGAGTGTAGAGTGTAGGGTATAGAGTGTATGGTATAGAGTGTAGGGTATAGAGTGTAGGTTGTAGAGTGTTGGGTATAGAGTGTAGGGTATAGAGTGTAGGGTATAGAGTGTAGGGTATAGAGTGTAGGGAATAGAGTGTAGAGTGTAAGGTATAGAGTGTAGAGTGTAGGGTATAGAGTGTAGGGTATAGACTGTAGGGTATAGAGTGTAGGGTATGGAGTGTAGGGTATAGATTGTAGAGTGTAGGCTATAGAGTGTAGGGTATAGAGTGTAGGGTATAGAGTGTAGGGTATAGAGTGTAGAGTGTAGGGTATAGTGTGTAGGGTGTAGAGTGTAGAGTATAGAGTGTAGGGAATAGAGTGTAGGGTATAGAGTGTAGGGTATAGAGTGTAGGGAATAGAGTGTAGAGTGTAAGGTATAGAGTGTAGGGTATAGAGTGTAGGGTATAGAGTGTAGAGTGTAGGGATTAGAGTGTAGGGTATAGAGTGTAGGGTGTAGAGTGTAGGGTATAGAGTGTAGAGTGTAGGGTATAGAGTGTATGGTATAGAGTGTAGGGTATAGAGTGTAGGGTGTAGAGTGTAGGGTATAGAGTGTAGGGTATAGAGTGTAGGGTATAGAGTGTAGGGTATAGAGTGTAGGGAATAGAGTGTAGAGTGTAAGGTATAGAGTGTAGAGTGTAGGGTATAGAGTGTAGGGTATAGAGTGTAGGGTGTAGAGTGTAGGGTATAGAGTGTAGAGTGTAGGGTATAGAGTGTATGGTATAGAGTGTAGGGTATAGAGTGTAGGTTTTAGAGTGTAGGGTATAGAGTGTAGGGTATAGAGTGTAGGGTATAGAGTGTAGGGTATAGAGTGTAGGGAATAGAGTGTAGAGTGTAAGGTATAAGGTGTAGAGTGTAGGGTATAGAGTGTAGGGTATAGACTGTAGGGTATAGAGTGTAGGGTATAGAGTGTAGGGTATAGATTGTAGAGTGTAGGCTATAGAGTGTAGGGTGTAGAGTGTAGGGTATAGAGTGTAGGGTATAGAGTGTAGGGTATAGAGTGTAGGGTATAGAGTGTAGAGTGTAGGGTATAGTGTGTAGGGTGTAGAGTGTAGGGTATAAAGTGTAGGGTATAGAGTGTAGGTTGTAGAGTGTAGGGTATAGAGTGTAGGGTATAGAGTGTAGGGTATAGAGTGTAGGGAATAGAGTGTAGAGTGTAAGGTATAGAGTGTAGAGTGTAGGGTATAGAGTGTAGGGTATAGACTGTAGGGTATAGAGTGTAGGGTATTGAGTGTAGGGTATAGATTGTAGAGTGTAGGCTATAGAGTGTAGGGTATAGAGTGTAGAGTGTAGGGTATAGAGTGTAGGGTATAGAGTGTAGGGTATAGAGTGTAGGGTATAGAGTGTAGAGTGTAGGGTATAGTGTGTAGGGTGTAGAGTGTAGGGTATAGAGTGTAGGGTATAGAGTGTAGGGTATAGAGTGTAGGGAATAGAGTGTAGAGTGTAAGGTATAGAGTGTAGGGTATAGAGTGTAGGGTATAGAGTGTAGAGTGTAGGGATTAGAGTGTAGGGTATAGAGTGTAGGGTGTAGAGTGTAGGGTATAGAGTGTAGAGTGTAGAGTGTAGGGTATAGAGTGTAGGGTATAGAGTGTAGGGTGTAGAGTGTAGGGTATAGAGTGTAGGGTATAGAGTGTAGGGTATAGAGTGTAGGGTATAGAGTGTAGGGAATAGAGTGTAGAGTGTAAGGTATAGAGTGTAGAGTGTAGGGTATAGAGTGTAGGGTATAGACTGTAGGGTATAGAGTGTAGGGTATAGAGTGTAGGGTATAGATTGTAGAGTGTAGGCTATAGAGTGTAGGGTATAGAGTGTAGAGTGTAGGGTATAGAGTGTAGGGTATAGAGTGCAGGGTGTAGAGTGTAGGGTATAGAGTGTAGGGTATAGACTGTAGAGTGTAGGGTATAGAGTGTATGCTATAGAGTGTATGGTGTAGAGTGTATCGTATAGAGTGTAGGGTGTAGAGTGTAGAGTGTATGGTATAGAGTGTAGAGTATAGAGTGTAGGGTATAGAGTGTATGTCATAGAGTGTAGGGTATAGAGTGTAGAGTGTAGGGTATAGAGTTTAGAGTGTAGGGTATAGAGTGTACGTTATAGAGTGTAGGGTATAGAGTGTAGAGTGTAGGGTATAGAGTGTATGGTATAGAGTGTAGGGTATAGAGTGTAGGTTGTAGAGTGTAGGGTATAGAGTGTAGGGTATAGAGTGTAGGGAATAGAGTGTAGAGTGTAAGGTATAGAGTGTAGAGTGTGGGGTATAGAGTGTAGGGTATAGACTGTAGGGTATAGAGTGTAGGGTATAGAGTGTAGGGTATAGATTGTAGAGTGTAGGCTATAGAGTGTAGGGTATAGAGTGTAGAGTGTAGGGTATAGAGTGTAGGGTATAGAGTGTAGGGTATAGTGTGTAGGGTATAGAGTGTAGAGTGTAGGGTATAGTGTGTAGGGTGTAGAGTGCAGGGTGTAGAGTGTAGGGTATAGAGTGTAGGGTATAAAGTGTAGAGTGTAGGGTATAGAGTGTATGCTATACAGTGTATGGTGTAGAGTGTATGGTATAGAGTGTAGGGTATAGAGTGTAGAGTGTATGGTATAGAGTGTAGGGTATAGAGTGTAGGGTATAGAGTGTATGTTATAGAGTGTAGGGTATAGAGTGTAGGGTAGAGAGTGTAGAGTGTAGGGTAGAGAGTGTAGAGTGTAGGGTATAGAGTGTAGAGTGTAGGGATTAGAGTGTAGGGTATAGAGTGTAGGGTATAGAGTGTAGAGTGTAGGGTATAGAGTGTATGGTATAGAGTGTAGGATGTAGAGTGTAGGGTATAGATTGCAGGGTATAGATTGTAGGGTATAGAGTGTAGGGTATGGAGTGTAGGGAATAGAGTGTAGAGTGTAAGGTATAGAGTGTAGAGTGTAGGGTATAGAGTGTAGGGTATAGAGTGTAGAGTGTAGGGATTAGAGTGTAGGGTATAGAGTGTAGGGTGTAGAGTGTAGGGTATAGAGTGTAGAGTGTAGGGTATAGAGTGTATGGTATAGAGTGTAGGGTATAGAGTGTAGGGTGTAGAGTGTAGGGTATAGAGTGTAGGGTACAGAGTGTAGGGTATAGAGTGTAGGGTATAGAGTGTAGGGAATAGAGTGTAGAGTGTAAGGTATAGAGTGTAGAGTGTAGGGTATAGAGTGTAGGGTATAGACTGTAGGGTATAGAGTGTAGGGTATAGAGTGTAGGGTATAGATTGTAGAGTGTAGGCTATAGAGTGTAGGGTATAGAGTGTAGAGTGTAGGGTATAGAGTGTAGGGTATAGAGTGTAGGGTATAGAGTGTAGAGTGTAGGGTATAGTGTGTAGGGTATAGAGTGCAGGGTGTAGAGTGTAGGGTATAGAGTGTAGTGTATAGAGTGTAGAGTGTAGGGTATAGAGTGTACGCTATAGAGTGTATGGTGTAGAGTGTATGGTATAGAGTGTTGGGTATAGAGTGTAGAGTGTAAGGTATAGAGTGTAGGGTATAGAGTGTAGGGTATAGAGTGTATGTTATAGAGTGTATGGTATAGAGTGTATCCCTACACTCTACACTCTATACCCTACACTCTATACCCTACACTCTATACCTTACACTCTACACTCTATTCCCTACACTCTATACCCTACACTCTATACCCTACACTCTATACCCTACACTCTATACTCTACACTCTACACCCTACACACTATACCCTACACTCTACACTCTATACCCTACACTCTATACCCTACACTCTATAGCCTACACTCTACAATCTATACCCTACACTCTATACCCTACACTCTATACCCTACAGTCTATACCCTACACTCTATACCCTACACTCTACACTCTATAACTTACACTCTACACTCTATTCCCTACACTCTATACCCTACACTCTATACCCTACACTCTATACCCTACACTCTACACCCTACACTCTATACCCTACACTCTATACCATACACTATATACCCTACACTCTACACTCTATACCCTACACTCTACACCCTACACTCTATACCCTACACTCTATACCCTACACTCTACACTCTCTACCATACACTCTATACCCTACACTCTATAACATACACTCTATACCCTACACTCTATACCCTACACTCTATACCCTACACTATACACTCTATACCCTACACTCTACACTTTATACCCTACACTCTATACCCTACACTCTATACCCTACACTCTACACCCTGCACTCTATACCCTACACTCTATACCCTACACTCTACACTCTATACCCTACACTCTATAGCCTACACTCTACAATCTATACCCTACACTCTATATTCTACACTCTATACCCTACAGTCTATACCCTAGACTCTATACCCTACACTCTACACTCTATACCTTACTCTCTACTCCCTACACTCTATTCCCTACACTCTATACCCTACACTCAATACCCTACACTCTATACCCTACACTCTACACCCTACACTCTATACCCTAAACTCTATACCATACACTCTATACCCTACACTCTACACTCTATACCCTACACTCTAAACCCTACACTCTATACCCTACACTCTAATCCCTACACTCTACACTCTATACCCTACACTCTATACCCTACACTCTACACTCTATATCTTACACTCTACACTCTATACCCTACACTCTATACCCTACACTCTATACCCTACACTCTATACCCTACACTCTATACCCTACACTCTTCACCCTACACACTATACCCTACACTCTACACCCTATACCCTACACTCTATACCCTACACTCTATACCCTACACTCTATACCCTACACTCTACACTCTATTCCCTACACTCTATAGCCTACACTCTACAATCTATACCCTACACTCTATACCCTACACTCTATACCCTACAGTCTATACCCTACACTCTATACCCTACACTCTACACTCTATACCTTACACTCTACACTCTATTCCCTACACTCTATACCTTACACTCTATACCCTACACTCTATACCCTACACTCTATACCCTACACTCTACACCCTACACTCTATACCCTACACTCTATACCATACACTCTATACCCTACACTCTACACTCTATACCGTACACTCTACACCCTACACTCTATACCCTACACTCTAATCCCTACACTCTACACTCTATACCCTACACTCTATACCCTACACTCTACACTCTATACCTTACACTCTACACTCTATTCCCTACACTCTATACCCTACACTCTATACCCTACACTCTATACCCTACACTCTATACCCTACACTCTACACCCTACACTCTATACCCTACACTCTATACCCTACACTCTACACTCTCTACCCTACACTCTATACCCTACACTCTATAACATACACTCTATACCCTACACTCTATACCCTACACTCTATACCCTACACTATACACTCTATACCCTACACTCTACACTTTATACCCTAACACTCTATACCCTACACTCTATACCCTACACTCTACACCCTGCACTCTATACCCTACACACTATACCCTACACTCTACACTCTATACCCTACACTCTATACCCTACACTCTATACCCTACACACTATACCCTACACTCTACACTCTATACCCCACACTCTATAGCCTACACTCTACAATCTATACCCTACACTCTATACCCTACACTCTAAACCCTACACTCTATACCCTACACTCTCTACCATACACTCTATACCCTACACTCTACACTCTATACCCTACACTCTACACCCTACACTCTATGCCCTACACTCTATACCCTACACTCTACACTCTACACCCTACACTCTACACTCTATACCCTACACTCTACACTCTATACCCTACACTCTATACCCTACACTCGATGCCCTACACTCTATACCCTACACTCTATACCCTACACTCTATACCCTACACTCTACACTCTATACCATACACTCTATACCATACACTCTACACCCTACACTCTATACCACACACTCTATACCCTACACTCTACACTCTATACCCTACACTCTATACCATACACTCTACACTCTATACCCTACACTCTATACCATACACTCTACACCATACACTCTATAGCATACACTCTATACCCTACACTCTACACTCTATACCCTACACTCTATACCCTACACTCTACACCCTGCACTCTATACCCTACACACTATACCCTACACTCTACACTCTATACCCTACACACTATACCCTACACTCTATACCCTACACTCTATACCCTACACTCTAATCCCTACATTCTACACTCTCTACCCTACACTCTATACCCTACACTCTTCACCATACACTCTATACCCTACACTCTACACTCTATACCCTACACTCTACACCCTACACTCTATACCCTACACTCTAATCCTTACTCTCTACACTCTATACCCTACACTCTACACTCTCTACCCTACACTCTACACTCTCTACCCTACACTCTATACCCTACACTCTATAACATACACTCTATACCCTACACTCTATACCCTACACTCTATATCATACACTCTACACTCTATACCCTACACTCTATACCATACACTCTACACCATACACTCTATAGCATACACTCTATACCCTACACTCTACACTCTATACCCTACACTCTATACCCTACACTCTACACCCTGCACTCTACACCCTACACACTATACCCTACACTCTACACTCTATACCCTACACACTATACCCTACACTCTATACCCTACACTCTACACTCTATACCCTACACTCTATAGCCTACACTCTACAATCTATACCCTACACTCTATACCCTACACTCTATACCCTACAGTCTATACCCTACACTCTATACCCCACACTCTACACTCTATACCTTACACTCTACACTCTATTCCCTATACTCTATACCCTACACTCTATACCCTACACTCTACACCCTACACTCTATACCCTACACTCTATACCATACACTCTATACCCTACACTCTACACTCTATACCCTACACTCTATACGCTACACTCTATACCCTACACTCTAAACTCTATACCCTACACTCTACACTCTATACCCTACACTCTATGACATACACTCTATACCCTACACTCTATACCCTACACTCTATACCATACACTCTACACTCTATACCCTACACTCTATACGATACACTCTACACCATACACTCTATAGCATACACTCTATACCCTACACTCTACAGTCTATACCCTACACTCTATACCCTACACTCTACACCCTGCACTCTATACCCTACACTCTATACCCTACACTCTACACTCTATACCCTACACTCTATAGCCTACACTCTACAATCTATACCCTACACTCTATACCCTACACTCTATACCCTACAGTCTATACCCTACACTCTATACCCTACACTCTACACTCTATACCTTACACTCTACACTCTATTCCCTACACTCTATACCCTACACTCTATACCCTACACTCTATACCCTACACTCTACACCCTACACTCTATACCCTACACTCTATACCATACACTCTATACCCTACACTCTACACTCTATACCCTACACTCTACACCCTACACTCTATACCCTACACTCTAATCCCTACACTCTACACTCTATACCCTACACTCTATACCCTACACTCTATACCTTACACTCTACACTCTATTCCCTACACTCTATACCCTACACTCTATACCCTACACTCTATACCCTACACTCTATAACCTACACTCTACACCCTACACACTATACCCTACACTCTACACTCTATACCCTACACTCTATACCCTACACTCTATACCCTACACTCTATACCCTACACTCTACACTCTATACCCTACACTCTATAGCCTACACTCTACAATCTATACCCTACACTCTATACCCTACACTCTATACCCTACAGTCTATACCCTACACTCTATACCCTACACTCTACACTCTATACCTTACACTCTACACTCTATTCCCTACACTCTATACCCTACACTCTATACCCTACACTCTATACCCTACACTCTATACCCTACACTCTACAACCTACACTCTATACCCTACACTCTATACCATACACTCTACACCATACACTCTATAGCATACACTCTATACCCTACACTCTACACTCTATACCCTACACTCTATACCCTACACTCTACACCCTGCACTCTACACCCTACACACTATACCCTACACTCTACACTCTATACCCTACACACTATACCCTACACTCTATACCCTACACTCTATACCCTACACTCTACACTCTATACCCTACACTCTATAGCCTACACTCTACAATCTATACCCTACACTCTATACCCTACACTCTATACCCTACAGTCTATACCCTACACTCTATACCCCACACTCTACACTCTATACCTTACACGCTACACTCTATTCCCTACACTCTATACCCTACAGTCTATACCCTACACTCTACACCCTACACTCTATACCCTACACTCTATACCATACACTCTATACCCTACACTCTACACTCTATACCCTACACTCTATACGCTACACTCTATACCCTACACTCTAAACTCTATACCCTACACTCTACACTCTATACCCTACACTCTATGACATACACTCTATACCCTACACTCTATACCCTACACTCTATACCATACACTCTACACTCTATACCCTACACTCTATACGATACACTCTACACCATACACTCTATAGCATACACTCTATACCCTACACTCTACAGTCTATACCCTACACTCTATACCCTACACTCTACACCCTGCACTCTGTACCCTACACTCTATACCCTACACTCTACACTCTATACCCTACACTCTATAGCCTACACTCTACAATCTATACCCTACACTCTATACCCAACACTCTATACCCTACACTCTATACCCTACACTCTATACCCTACACTCTACACCCTACACTCTATACCATACACTCTATACCATACACTCTATACCCTACACTCTACACTCTATACCCTACACTCTACACCCTACACTCTATACCCTACACTCTAATCCCTACACTCTACACTCTATACCCTACACTCTATACCCTACACTCTATACCTTACACTCTACACTCTATTCCCTACACTCTATACCCTACACTCTATACCCTACACTCTATACCCTACACTCTATAACCTACACTCTACACCCTACACACTATACCCTACACTCTACACTCTATACCCTACACTCTATACCCTACACTCTATACCCTACACTCTATACCCTACACTCTATACCCTACACTCTATAGCCTACAGTCTATACCCTACACTCTATACCCTACACTCTACACTCTATACCTTACACTCTACACTCTATTCCCTACACTCTATACCCTAAACTCTATACCCTACACTCTATACCCTACACTCTATACCCTACACTCTCCAACCTACACTCTATACCCTACACTCTATACCATACACTCTATACTCTACACTCTATACCCTACACTCTACACCCTACACTCTATACCCTACACTCTATACCCTACACTCTACACTCTATACCTTACACTCTACACTCTATTCCCTACACTCTATACCCTACACTCTATACCCTACACTCTATACCCTACACTCTATACCCTACACTCTACACCCTACACTCTATACCCTACACTCTATACCATACACTCTATACCCTACACTCTACAATCTATACCCTACACTCTACACCCTACACTCTATACCCTACACTCTAATCCCTACACTCTACACTCTATACCCTACACTCTATACCCTACACTCTATACCTTACACTCTACACTCTATTCCCTACACTCTATACCCTACACTCTATACCCTACACTCTATACCCTACACTCTATACCCTACACTCTACACCCTACACACTATACCCTACACTCTACACTCTATACCCTACACTCTATACCCTACACTCTATACCCTACACTCTATACCCTACACTCTACACTCTATACCCTACACTCTATAGCCTACACTCTACAATCTATACCCTACACTCTATACCCTACACTCTATACCCTACAGTCTATACCCTACACTCTATACCCTACACTCTACACTCTATACTTTACACTCTACACTCTATTCCCTACACTCTATACCCTACTCTCTATACCCTACACTCTATACCCTACACTCTATACCCAACACTCTACAACCTACACTCTATACCCTACACTCTATACCATACACTCTATACCCTACACTCTACACTCTATACCCTACACTCTACACCCTACACTCAATACCCTACACTCTAATCCCTACACTCTACACTCTATACCCTACACTCTATACCCTACACTCTACACTCTATACCTTACACTCTACACTCTATTCCCTACACTCTATACCCTACACTCTATACCCTACACTCTATACCCTACACTCTATACCCTACACTCTACACCCTACACTCTATACCCTACACTCTATACCATACACTCTATACCCTACACTCTACACTCTATACCCTACACTCTACACCCTACACTCTATACCCTACACTCTATACCCTACACTCTACACTCTCTACCCTACACTCTATACCCTACACTCTATAACATACACTCTATACCCTACACTCTATACCCTACACTCTATACCCTACACTATACACTCTATACCCTACACTCTACACTTTATACCCTACACTCTATACCCTAAACTCTATACCCTACACTCTACACCCTGCACTCTATACCCTACACTCTATACCCTACACTCTACACTCTATACCCTACACTCTAAAGCCTACACTCTACAATCTATACCCTACACTCTATACCCTACACTCTATACCCTACAGTCTATACCCTACACTCTATACCCTACACTCTACACTCTATACCTTACACTCTACTCCCTACACTCTATACCCTACACTCTATACCCTACACTCTATACCCTACACTCTATACCCTACACTCTACACCCTACACTCTATACCCTACACTCTATACCATACACTCTATACCCTACACTCTACACTCTATACCCTACACTCTAAACCCTACACTCTATACCCTACACTCTAATCCCTACACTCTACACTCTATACCCTACACTCTATACCCTACACTCTACACTCTATACCTTACACTCTACACTCTATTCCCTACACTCTATACCCTACACTCTATACCCTACACTCTATACCCTACACTCTATACCCTACACTCTACACCCTACACACTATACCCTACACTCTACACTCTATACCCTACACTCTATACCCTACACTCTATACCCTACACTCTATACCCTACACTCTACACTCTATACCCTACACTCTATAGCCTACACTCTACAATCTATACCCTACACTCTATACCCTACACTCTATACCCTACAGTCTATACCCTACACTCTATACCCTACACTCTACACTCTATACCTTACACTCTACACTCTATTCCCTACACTCTATACCCTACACTCTATACCCTACACTCTATACCCTACACTCTATACCCTACACTCTACACCCTACACTCTACACTCTATACCCTACACTCTATACCCTACACTCTATACCCTACACTCTACACTCTATACCCTACACTCTATACCCTACACTCTATACCCTACACTCTACACTCTATACCCTACACTCTATACCCTACACTCTATGCCCTACACTCTATACCCTACACTCTATGCCCTACACTCTATACCCTACACTCTATACCCTACTCTCTATACCCTACACTCTACACTTTATACCCTACACTCTATACCCTACACTCTATACCTTACACTCTACACTCTATTCCCTACACTCTATACCCTACACTCTATTCCCTACACTCTATACCCTACACTCTATACCCTACACTCTACACCCTACACACTATACCCTACACTCTACACTCTATACCCTACACTCTATACCCTACACTCTATACCCTACACTCTATACCCTACACTCTACACTCTATACCCTACACTCTATAGCCTACACTCTACAATCTATACCCTACACTCTATACCCTACACTCTATACCCTACAGTCTATACCCTACACTCTATACCCTACACTCTACACTCTATACCTTACACTCTACACTCTATTCCCTACACTCTATACCCTACACTCTATACCCTACACTCTAGACCCTACACTCTATACCCAACACTCTACAACCTACACTCTATACCCTACACTCTATACCATACACTCTATACCCTACACTCTACACTCTATACCCTACACTCTACACCCTACACTCTATACCCTACACTCTAATCCCTACACTCTACACTCTATACCCTACACTCTATACCCTACACTCTACACTCTATACCTTACACTCTACACTCTATTCCCTACACTCTATACCCTACACTCTATACCCTACACTCTATACCCTACACTCTATACCCTACACTCTACACCCTACACTCTATACCCTACACTCTATACCATACACTCTATACCCTACACTCTACACCCTACACTCTACACCCTACACTCTATACCCTACACTCTATACCCTACACTCTACACTCTCTACCCTACACTCTATACCCTACACTCTATAACATACACTCTATACCCTACACTCTATACCCTACACTCTATACCCTACACTATACACTCTATACCCTACACTCTACACTTTATACCCTACACTCTATACCCTAAACTCTATACCCTACACTCTACACCCTGCACTCTATACCCTACACTCTATACCCTACACTCTACACTCTATACCCTACACTCTAAAGCCTACACTCTACAATCTATACCCTACACTCTATACCCTACACTCTATACCCTACAGTCTATACCCTACACTCTATACCCTACACTCTACACTCTATACCTTACACTCTACTCCCTACACTCTATACCCTACACTCTATACCCTACACTCTATACCCTACACTCTATACCCTACACTCTACACCCTACACTCTATACCCTACACTCTATACCATACACTCTATACCCTACACTCTACACTCTATACCCTACACTCTAAACCCTACACTCTATACCCTACACTCTAATCCCTACACTCTACACTCTATACCCTACACTCTATACCCTACACTCTACACTCTATACCTTACACTCTACACTCTATTCCCTACACTCTATACCCTACACTCTATACCCTACACTCTATACCCTACACTCTATACCCTACACTCTACACCCTACACACTATACCCTACACTCTACACTCTATACCCTACACCCTATACCCTACACTCTATACCCTACACTCTATACCCTACACTCTACACTCTATACCCTACACTCTATAGCCTACACTCTACAATCTATACCCTACACTCTATACCCTACACTCTATACCCTACAGTCTATACCCTACACTCTATACCCTACACTCTACACTCTATACCTTACACTCTACACTCTATTCCCTACACTCTATACCCTACACTCTATACCCTACACTCTATACCCTACACTCTATACCCTACACTCTACACCCTACACTCTACACTCTATACCCTACACTCTATACCCTACACTCTATACCCTACACTCTACACTCTATACCCTACACTCTATACCCTACACTCTATACCCTACACTCTACACTCTATACCCTACACTCTATACCCTACACTCTATGCCCTACACTCTATACCCTACACTCTATGCCCTACACTCTATACCCTACACTCTATACCCTACTCTCTATACCCTACACTCTACACTCTATACCCTACACTCTATACCCTACACTCTATACCCTACACTCTACACTCTATACCCTACACTCTATACCCTACACTCTATACCCTACACTCTACACTCTATACCCTACACTCTATACCCTACACTCTATGCCCTACACTCTATACCCTACACTCTATACCCTACACTCTATACCCTACACTCTATACCCTACACTCTACACTCTATACCCTACACTCTATACCCTACACTCTATACCCTACACTCTACACTCTATACCCTACACTCTATACCCTACACTCTATGCCCTACACTCTATACCCTACACTCTATACCCTACACTCTACACTCTATACCCTACACTCTATACCCTACACTCTATACCCTACACTCTAATCCCTACACTCTACACTCTATACCCTACACTCTATACCCTACACTCTACACTCTATACCTTACACTCTACACTCTATTCCCTACACTCTATACCCTACACTCTATACCCTACACTCTATACCCTACACTCTATACCCTACACTCTATACCCAACACTCTACACCCTACACTCTATACCCTACACTCTATACCATACACTCTATACCCTACACTCTACACTCTATACCCTACACTCTAAACTCTATACCCTACACTCTATACCCTACACTCTATACCCTACACTCTATACCCTACACTCTATACCCTACACTCTACACTCTATACCCTACACTCTATACCCTACACTCTATGCCCTACAATCTATACCCTACACTCTATACCCTACACTCTATACCCTACACTCTACACTCTATACCCTACACTCTATACCCTACACTCTATACCCTACACTCTACACTCTATACCCTACACTCTATACCCTACACTCTATACCCTACACTCTATACCCTACACTCTACACTCTATACCCTACACTCTATACCCTACACTCTACACTCTATACCCTACACTCTATACCCTACACTCTAATCCCTGCACTCTACACTCTATACCCTACACTCTTTACCCTACACTCTATACCCTACACTCTACACTCTATACCCTACACTCTATATCCTACACTCTACACTCTATACCCTACACTCTATACCATACACTCTATACCTTACACTCTATACCATACAATCTATACCCTACACTCTATACCCTACACTCTATACCCTACACTCTACACCCTACACTCTATACCTTACACTCTATACCCTACACTCTATACCCTACAATCTAAACTCTATACCCTACAATCTACACTCTATACCTTACACTCTATAACATACACTCTATACCCTACACTCTATACCCTACACTCTATACCCTACACTCTACACTCTATACCCTACACTCTATAACATACACTCTATACCCTACACTCTATACCCTACACTCTACACTCTATACCCTACACTCTATACCATACAATCTATACCCTACACTCTATACCATACACTCTATACTATACACTCTATACCCTACACTCTGTACCCTACACTCTACACCCTACACTCTATACATTACACTCTATACCCTACACTCTATACCCTACAATCTAAACTCTATACCCTACACTCTACACTCTATACCCTACACTCTATACCCTACACTCTATACCATACACTCTACACTCTATACCCTACACTCTATACCATACACTCTACACCATATACTCTATAGCATACACTCTATACCCTACACTCTACACTCTATACCCTACACTCTATACCCTACACTCTATACCCTTCACTATACACTCTATACCCTACACTCTACACATTATACCCTACACTCTATACCCTACACTCTATACCCTACACTCTATAGCCTACACTCTACAATCTATACCCTACACTCTATACCCTACACTCTATAGCCTACAGTCTATAACCTACACTCTATACCCTACACTCTATACCCCACACTCTACACTCTATACCTTACACTCTACACTCTATTCCCTACACTCTATACCCTACACTCTACACCCTACACTCTATACCCTACACTCTATACCATACACTCTATACCCTACACTCTACACTCTATACCCTACACTCTATACGCTACACTCTATACCCTACACTCTAAACTCTATACCATACACTCTACACTCTATACCCTACACTCTATATGATACACTCTACACCATACACTCTATAGCATACACTCTATACCCTACACTCTACAGTCTATACCCTACACTCTATACCCTACACTCTACACCCTGCACTCTATACCCTACACTCTATACCCTACACTCTACACTCTATACCCTACACTCTATAGCCTACACTCTACAATCTATACCCTACACTCTATACCCTACACTCTATACCCTACAGTCTATACCCTACACTCTATACCCTACACTCTACACTCTATACCTTACACTCTACACTCTATTCCCTACACTCTATACCCAACACTCTATACCCTACACTCTATACCCTACACTCTATACCCTACACTCTACACCCTACACTCTATACCCTACACTCTATACCATACACTCTATACCCTACACTCTACACTCTATACCCTACACTCTACACCCTACACTCTATACCCTACACTCTAATCCCTACACTCTACACTCTATACCCTACACTCTATACCCTACACTCTATACCTTACACTCTACACTCTATTCCCTACACTCTATACCCTACACTCTATACCCTACACTCTATACCCTACACTCTATAACCTACACTTTACACCCTACACACTATACCCTACACTCTACACTCTATACCCTACACTCTATACCCTACACTCTATACCCTACACTCTATACCCTACACTCTACACTCTATACCCTACACTCTATAGCCTACACTCTACAATCTATACCCTACACTCTATACCCTACACTCTATACCCTACAGTCTATACCCTACACTCTATACCCTACACTCTACACTCTATACCTTACACTCTACACTCTATTCCCTACACTCTATACCCTACACTCTATACCCTACACTCTATACCCTACACTCTATACCCTACACTCTACAACCTACACTCTATACCCTACACTCTATACCATACACTCTATACTCTACACTCTATACCCTACACTCTACACCCTACACTCTATACCCTACACTCTATACCCTACACTCTACACTCTATACCTTACACTCTACACTCTATTCCCTACACTCTATAACCTACACTCTATACCCTACACTCTACACCCTACACTCTATACCCTACACTCTATACCATACACTCTATACCCTAAACTCTACACTCTATACCCTACACTCTACACCCTACACTCTATACCCTACACTCTAATCCCTACACTCTACACTCTATACCCTACACTCTATACCCTACACTCTATACCTTACACTCTACACTCTATTCCCTACACTCTATACCCTACACTCTATACCCTACACTCTATACCCTACACTCTATACCCTACACTCTACACCCTACACACTATACCCTACACTCTACACTCTATACCCTACACTCTATACCCTACACTCTATACCCTACACTCTATACCCTACACTCTACACTCTATACCCTACACTCTATAGCCTACACTCTACAACCTACACTCTATACCCTACACTCTATACCATACACTCTATACCCTACACTCTACACTCTATACCCTAAACTCTATACCCTACACTCTACACCCTGCACTCTATACCCTACACTCTATACCCTACACTCTACACCCTACACTCTATACCCTACACTCTATACCATACACTCTATACCCTACACTCTACACTCTATACCCTACACTCTACACCCTACACTCTATACCCTACACTCTATACCCTACACTCTACACTCTCTACCCTACACTCTATACCCTACACTCTATAACATACACTCTATACCCTACACTCTATACCCTACACTCTATACCCTACACTATACACTCTATACCCTACACTCTACACTTTATACCCTACACTCTATACCCTAAACTCTATACCCTACACTCTACACCCTGCACTCTATACCTTACACTCTATACCCTACACTCTACACTCTATACCCTACACTCTAAAGCCTACACTCTACAATCTATACCCTACACTCTATACCCTACACTCTATACCCTACAGTCTATACCCTACACTCTATACCCTACACTCTACACTCTATACCTTACACTCTACTCCCTACACTCTATACCCTACACTCTATACCCTACACTCTATACCCTACACTCTATACCCTACACTCTACACCCTACACTCTATACCCTACACTCTATACCATACACTCTATACCCTACACTCTACACTCTATACCCTACACTCTAAACCCTACACTCTATACCCTACACTCTAATCCCTACACTCTACACTCTATACCCTACACTCTATACCCTACACTCTACACTCTATACCTTACACTCTACACTCTATTCCCTACACTCTATACCCTACACTCTATACCCTACACTCTATACCCTACAATCTATACCCTACACTCTACACCCTACACACTATACCCTACACTCTACACTCTATACCCTACACTCTATACCCTACACTCTATACCCTACAGTCTATACCCTACACTCTATACCCTACACTCTACACTCTATACCTTACACTCTACACTCTATTCCCTACACTCTATACCCTACACTCTACACTCTATACCCTACACTCTAAACCCTACACTCTATACCCTACACTCTAATCCCTACACTCTACACTCTATACCCTACACTCTATACCCTACACGCTACACTCTATACCTTACACTCTACACTCTATTCCCTACACTCTATACCCTACACTCTATACCCTACACTCTATACCCTACACTCTATACCCTACACTCTACACCCTACACACTATACCCTACACTCTACACTCTATACCCTACACTCTATACCCTACACTCTATACCCTACAGTCTATACCCTACACTCTATACCCTACACTCTACACTCTATACCTTACACTCTACACTCTATTCCCTACACTCTATACCCTACACTCTATACCCTACACTCTATACCCTACACTCTACACCCTACACTCTACACTCTATACACTACACTCTATACCCTACACTCTATACCCTACACTCTACACTCTATACCCTACACTCTATACCCTACACTCTATACCCTACACTCTACACTCTATACCCTACACTCTATACCCTACACTCTATGCCCTACACTCTATACCCTACACTCTATGCCCTACACTCTATACCCTACACTCTATACCCTACTCTCTATACCCTACACTCTACACTCTATACCCTACACTCTATACCCTACACTCTATACCCTACACTCTACACTCTATACCCTACACTCTATACCCTACACTCTATACCCTACACTCTACACTCTATACCCTACACTCTATACCCTACACTCTATGCCCTACACTCTATACCCTACACTCTATACCCTACACTCTATACCCTACACTCTACACTCTATACCCTACACTCTATACCCTACACTCTATACCCTACACTCTACACTCTATACCCTACACTCTATACCCTACACTCTATGCCCTACACTCTATACCCTACACTCTATACCCTACACTCTATACCCTACACTCTACACTCTATACCCTACACTCTATACCCTACACTCTATACCCTACACTCTAATCCCTACACTCTACACTCTATACCCTACACTCTATACCCTACACTCTACACTCTATACCTTACACTCTACACTCTATTCCCTACACTCTATACCCTACACTCTATACCCTACACTCTATACCCTACACTCTATACCCTACACTCTATACCCAACACTCTACACCCTACACTCTATACCCTACACTCTATACCATACACTCTATACCCTACACTCTACACTCTATACCCTACACTCTAAACTCTATACCCTACACTCTATACCCTACACTCTATACCCTACACTCTATACCCTACACTCTATACCCTACACTCTACACTCTATACCCTACACTCTATACCCTACACTCTATGCCCTACAATCTATACCCTACACTCTATACCCTACACTCTATACCCTACACTCTACACTCTATACCCTACACTCTATACCCTACACTCTATACCCTACACTCTACACTCTATACCCTACACTCTATACCCTACACTCTATACCCTACACTCTATACCCTACACTCTACACTCTATACCCTACACTCTATACCCTACACTCTACACTCTATACCCTACACTCTATACCCTACACTCTAATCCCTGCACTCTACACTCTATACCCTACACTCTTTACCCTACACTCTATACCCTACACTCTACACTCTATACCCTACACTCTATATCCTACACTCTACACTCTATACCCTACACTCTATACCATACACTCTATACCCTACACTCCATACCATACAATCTATACCCTACACTCTATACCCTACACTCTATACCCTACACTCTATACCTTACACTCTATACCCTACACTCTATACCCTACAATCTAAACTCTATACCCTACAATCTACACTCTATACCTTACACTCTATAACATACACTCTATACCCTACACTCTATACCCTACACTCTATACCCTACACTCTACACTCTATACCCTACACTCTATAACATACACTCTATACCCTACACTCTATACCCTACACTCTACACTCTATACCCTACACTCTATACCATACAATCTATACCCTACACTCTATACCATACACTCTATACAATACACTCTATACCCTACACTCTGTACCCTACACTCTACACCCTACACTCTATACATTACACTCTATACCCTACACTCTATACCCTACAATCTAAACTCTATACCCTACACTCTACACTCTATACCCTACACTCTATAACATACACTCTATACCCTACACTCTATACCCTACACTCTATACCATACACTCTACACTCTATACCCTACACTCTATACCATACACTCTACACCATATACTCTATAGCATACACTCTATACCCTACACTCTACACTCTATACCATACACTCTACACTCTATACCCTACACTCTATACCATACACTCTACACCATATACTCTATAGCATACACTCTATACCCTACACTCTACACTCTATACCCTACACTCTATACCCTACACTCTATACCCTTCACTATACACTCTATACCCTACACTCTACACATTATACCCTACACTCTATACCCTACACTCTATACCCTACACTCTATAGCCTACACTCTACAATCTATACCCTACACTCTATACCCTACACTCTATAGCCTACAGTCTATAACCTACACTCTATACCCTACACTCTATACCCCACACTCTACACTCTATACCTTACACTCTACACTCTATTCCCTACACTCTATACCCTACACTCTATACCCTACACTCTACACCCTACACTCTATACCCTACACTCTATACCATACACTCTATACCCTACACTCTACACTCTATACCCTACACTCTATACGCTACACTCTATACCCTACACTCTAAACTTTATACCCTACACTCTACACTCTATACCCTACACTCTATGACATACACTCTATACCCTACACTCTATACCCTACACTCTATACCATACACTCTACACTCTATACCCTACACTCTATATGATACACTCTACACCATACACTCTATAGCATACACTCTATACCCTACACTCTACAGTCTATACCCTACACTCTATACCCTACACTCTACACCCTGCACTCTATGCCCTACACTCTATACCCTACACTCTACACTCTATACCCTACACTCTATAGCCTACACTCTACAATCTATACCCTACACTCTATACCCTACACTCTATACCCTACAGTCTATACCCTACACTCTATACCCTACACTCTACACTCTATACCTTACACTCTACACTCTATTCCCTACACTCTATACCCAACACTCTATACCCTACACTCTATACCCTACACTCTATACCCTACACTCTACACCCTACACTCTATACCCTACACTCTATACCATACACTCTATACCCTACACTCTACACTCTATACCCTACACTCTACACCCTACACTCTATACCCTACACTCTAATCCCTACACTCTACACTCTATACCCTACACTCTATACCCTACACTCTATACCTTACACTCTACACTCTATTCCCTACACTCTATACCCTACACTCTATACCCTACACTCTATACCCTACACTCTATAACCTACACTTTACACCCTACACACTATACCCTACACTCTACACTCTATACCCTACACTCTATACCCTACACTCTATACCCTACACTCTATACCCTACACTCTACACTCTATACCCTACACTCTATAGCCTACACTCTACAATCTATACCCTACACTCTATACCCTACACTCTATACCCTACACTCTATACCCTACACTCTACACTCTATACCTTACACTCTACACTCTATTCCCTACACTCTATACCCTACACTCTATACCCTACACTCTATACCCTACACTCTATACCCTACACTCTACAACCTACACTCTATACCCTACACTCTATACCATACACTCTATACTCTACACTCTATACCCTACACTCTACACCCTACACTCTATACCCTACACTCTATACCCTACACTCTACACTCTATACCTTACACTCTACACTCTATTCCCTACACTCTATACCCTACACTCTATACCCTACACTCTACACCCTACACTCTATACCCTACACTCTATACCATACACTCTATACCCTACACTCTACACTCTATACCCTACACTCTACACCCTACACTCTATACCCTACACTCTAATCCCTACACTCTACACTCTATACCCTACACTCTATACCCTACACTCTATACCTTACACTCTACACTCTATTCCCTACACTCTAAACCCTACACTCTATACCCTACACTCTATACCCTACACTCTATACCCTACACTCTACACCCTACACACTATACCCTACACTCTACACTCTATACCCTACACTCTATACCCTACACTCTATACCCTACACTCTATACCCTACACTCTACACTCTATACCCTACACTCTATAGCCTACACTCTACAATCTATACCCTACACTCTATACCCTACACTCTATACCCTACAGTCTATACCCTACACTCTATACCCTACACTCTACACTCTATACCTTACACTCTACACTCTATTCCCTACACTCTATACCCTACACTCTATACCCTACACTCTATACCCTACACTCTATACCCAACACTCTACAACCTACACTCTATACCCTACACTCTATACCATACACTCTATACCCTACACTCTACACTCTATACCCTACACTCTATACCCTACACTCTACACCCAACACTCTACAACCTACACTCTATACCCTACACTCTATACCATACACTCTATACCCTACACTCTACACTCTATACCCTAAACTCTATACCCTACACTCTACACCCTGCACTCTATACCCTACACTCTATACCCTACACTCTACACTCTATACCCTACACTCTAAAGCCTACACTCTACAATCTATACCCTACACTCTATACCCTACACTCTATACCCTACAGTCTATACCCTACACTCTATACCCTACACTCTACACTCTATACCTTACACTCTACTCCCTACACTCTATACCCTACACTCTATACCCTACACTCTATACCCTACACTCTATACCCTACACTCTACACCCTACACTCTATACCCTACACTCTATACCATACACTCTATACCCTACACTCTACACTCTATACCCTACACTCTAAACCCTACACTCTATACCCTACACTCTAATCCCTACACTCTACACTCTATACCCTACACTCTATACCCTACACTCTACACTCTATACCTTACACTCTACACTCTATTCCCTACACTCTATACCCTACACTCTATACCCTACACTCTATACCCTACACTCTATACCCTACACTCTACACCCTACACACTATACCCTACACTCTACACTCTATACCCTACACTCTATACCCTACACTCTATACCCTACACTCTATACCCTACACTCTACACTCTATACCCTACACTCTATACCCTACACTCTACACTCTATACCCTACACTCTATAGCCTACACTCTACAATCTATACCCTACACTCTATACCCTACACTCTATACCCTACAGTCTATACCCTACACTCTATACCCTACACTCTACACTCTATACCTTACACTCTACACTCTATTCCCTACACTCTATACCCTACACTCTATACCCTACACTCTATACCCTACACTCTATACCCAACACTCTACAACCTACACTCTATACCCTACACTCTATACCATACACTCTATACCCTACACTCTACACTCTATACCCTACACTCTATACCCTACACTCTACACCCAACACTCTACAACCTACACTCTACACTCTATACCCTACACTCTATACCCTACACTCTACACTCTATACCCTACACTCTATAGCCTACACTCTACAATCTATACCCTACACTCTATACCCTACACTCTATACCCTACAGTCTATACCCTACACTCTATACCCTACACTCTACACTCTATACCTTACACTCTACACTCTATTCCCTACACTCTATACCCTACACTTTATACCCTACACTCTATACCCTACACTCTATACCCAACACTCTACAACCTACACTCTATACCCTACACTCTATACCATACACTCTATACCCTACACTCTACACTCTATACCCTACACTCTATACCCTACACTCTACACTCTATACCCTACACTCTATAGCCTACACTCTACAATCTATACCCTACACTCTATACCCTACACTCTATACCCTACAGTCTATACCCTACACTCTATACCCTACACTCTACACTCTATACCTTACACTCTACACTCTATTCCCTACACTCTATACCCTACACTCTATACCCTACACTCTATACCCTACACTCTATACCCAACACTCTACAACCTACACTCTATACCCTACACTCTATACCATACACTCTATACCCTACACTCTACACTCTATACCCTACACTCTATACCCTACACTCTATACCCTACACTCTACACTCTATACCCTACACTCTATACCCTACACTCTACACTCTATACCCTACACTCTATAGCCTACACTCTACAATCTATACCCTACACTCTATACCCTACACTCTATACCCTACAGTCTATACCCTACACTCTATACCCTACACTCTACACTCTATACCTTACACTCTACACTCTATTCCCTACACTCTATACCCTACACTCTATACCCTACACTCTATACCCTACACTCTATACCCAACACTCTACAACCTACACTCTATACCCTACACTCTATACCATACACTCTATACCCTACACTCTACACTCTATACCCTACACTCTATACCCTACACTCTACACCCAACACTCTACAACCTACACTCTATACCCTACACTCTATACCATACACTCTATACCCTACACTCTACACTCTATACCCTAAACTCTATACCCTACACTCTACACCCTGCACTCTATACCCTACACTCTATACCCTACACTCTACACCCTACACTCTATACCCTACACTCTATACCATACACTCTATACCCTACACTCTACACTCTATACCCTACACTCTACACCCTACACTCTATACCCTACACTCTATACCCTACACTCTACACCCTACACTCTATACCCTACACTCTATACCATACACTCTATACCCTACACTCTACACTCTATACCCTACACTCTATACGCTACACTCTATACCCTACACTCTAAACTCTATACCCTACACTCTACACTCTATACCCTACACTCTATGACATACACTCTATACCCTACACTCTATACCCTACACTCTATACCATACACTCTACACTCTATACCCTACACTCTATATGATACACTCTACACCATACACTCTATAGCATACACTCTATACCCTACACTCTACAGTCTATACCCTACACTCTATACCCTACACTCTACACCCTGCACTCTATGCCCTACACTCTATACCCTACACTCTACACTCTATACCCTACACTCTATAGCCTACACTCTACAATCTATACCCTACACTCTATACCCTACACTCTATACCCTACAGTCTATACCCTACACTCTATACCCTACACTCTACACTCTATACCTTACACTCTACACTCTATTCCCTACACTCTATACCCAACACTCTATACCCTACACTCTATACCCTACACTCTATACCCTACACTCTACACCCTACACTCTATACCCTACACTCTATACCATACACTCTATACCCTACACTCTACACTCTATACCCTACACTCTACACCCTACACTCTATACCCTACACTCTAATCCCTACACTCTACACTCTATACCCTACACTCTATACCCTACACTCTATACCTTACACTCTACACTCTATTCCCTACACTCTATACCCTACACTCTATACCCTACACTCTATACCCTACACTCTATAACCTACACTTTACACCCTACACACTATACCCTACACTCTACACTCTATACCCTACACTCTATACCCTACACTCTATACCCTACACTCTATACCCTACACTCTACACTCTATACCCTACACTCTATAGCCTACACTCTACAATCTATACCCTACACTCTATACCCTACACTCTATACCCTACAGTCTATACCCTACACTCTATATCCTACACTCTACACTCTATACCTTACACTCTACACTCTATTCCCTACACTCTATACCCTACACTCTATACCCTACACTCTATACCCTACACTCTATACCCTACACTCTACAACCTACACTCTATACCCTACACTCTATACCATACACTCTATACTCTACACTCTATACCCTACACTCTACACCCTACACTCTATACCTTACACTCTATACCCTACACTCTACACTCTATACCTTACACTCTACACTCTATTCCCTACACTCTATACCCTACACTCTATACCCTACACTCTACACCCTACACTCTATACCCTACACTCTATACCATACACTCTATACCCTACACTCTACACTCTATACCCTACACTCTACACCCTACACTCTATACCCTACACTCTAATCCCTACACTCTACACTCTATACCCTACACTCTATACCCTACACTCTATACCTTACACTCTACACTCTATTCCCTACACTCTAAACCCTACACTCTATACCCTACACTCTACACTCTATACCCTACACTCTATAGCCTACACTCTACAATCTATACCCTACACTCTATACCCTACACTCTATACCCTACAGTCTATACCCTACACTCTATACCCTACACTCTACACTCTATACCTTACACTCTACACTCTATTCCCTACACTCTATACCCTACACTCTATACCCTACACTCTATACCCTACACTCTATACCCAACACTCTACAACCTACACTCTATACCCTACACTCTATACCATACACTCTATACCCTACACTCTACACTCTATACCCTACACTCTATACCCTACACTCTACACCCAACACTCTACAACCTACACTCTATACCCTACACTCTATACCATACACTCTATACCCTACACTCTACACTCTATACCCTAAACTCTATACCCTACACTCTACACCCTGCACTCTATACCCTACACTCTATACCCTACACTCTACACTCTATACCCTACACTCTATACCTTACACTCTACACTCTATTCCCTACACTCTATACCCTACACTCTATACCCTACACTCTATACCCTACACTCTATAACCTACACTTTACACCCTACACACTATACCCTACACTCTACACTCTATACCCTACACTCTATACCCTACACTCTATACCCTACACTCTATACCCTACACTCTACACTCTATACCCTACACTCTATAGCCTACACTCTACAATCTATACCCTACACTCTATACCCTACACTCTATACCCTACAGTCTATACCCTACACTCTATATCCTACACTCTACACTCTATACCTTACACTCTACACTCTATTCCCTACACTCTATACCCTACACTCTATACCCTACACTCTATACCCTACACTCTATACCCTACACTCTACAACCTACACTCTATACCCTACACTCTATACCATACACTCTATACTCTACACTCTATACCCTACACTCTACACCCTACACTCTATACCTTACACTCTATACCCTACACTCTACACTCTATACCTTACACTCTACACTCTATTCCCTACACTCTATACCCTACACTCTATACCCTACACTCTACACCCTACACTCTATACCCTACACTCTATACCATACACTCTATACCCTACACTCTACACTCTATACCCTACACTCTACACCCTACACTCTATACCCTACACTCTAATCCCTACACTCTACACTCTATACCCTACACTCTATACCCTACACTCTATACCTTACACTCTACACTCTATTCCCTACACTCTAAACCCTACACTCTATACCCTACACTCTACACTCTATACCCTACACTCTATAGCCTACACTCTACAATCTATACCCTACACTCTATACCCTACACTCTATACCCTACAGTCTATACCCTACACTCTATACCCTACACTCTACACTCTATACCTTACACTCTACACTCTATTCCCTACACTCTATACCCTACACTCTATACCCTACACTCTATACCCTACACTCTATACCCAACACTCTACAACCTACACTCTATACCCTACACTCTATACCATACACTCTATACCCTACACTCTACACTCTATACCCTACACTCTATACCCTACACTCTACACCCAACACTCTACAACCTACACTCTATACCCTACACTCTATACCATACACTCTATACCCTACACTCTACACTCTATACCCTAAACTCTATACCCTACACTCTACACCCTGCACTCTATACCCTACACTCTATACCCTACACTCTACACTCTATACCCTACACTCTAAAGCCTACACTCTACAATCTATACCCTACACTCTATACCCTACACTCTATACCCTACAGTCTATACCCTACACTCTATACCCTACACTCTACACTCTATACCTTACACTCTACTCCCTACACTCTATACCCTACACTCTATACCCTACACTCTATACCCTACACTCTATACCCTACACTCTACACCCTACACTCTATACCCTACACTCTATACCATACACTCTATACCCTACACTCTACACTCTATACCCTACACTCTAATCCCTACACTCTACACTCTATACCCTACACTCTATACCCTACACTCTACACTCTATACCTTACACTCTACACTCTATTCCCTACACTCTATACCCTACACTCTATACCCTACACTCTATACCCTACACTCTATACCCTACACTCTACACCCTACACACTATACCCTACACTCTACACTCTATACCCTACACTCTATACCCTACACTCTATACCCTACACTCTATACCCTACACTCTACACTCTATACCCTACACTCTATACCCTACACTCTACACTCTATACCCTACACTCTATAGCCTACACTCTACAATCTATACCCTACACTCTATACCCTACACTCTATACCCTACAGTCTATACCCTACACTCTATACCCTACACTCTACACTCTATACCTTACACTCTACACTCTATTCCCTACACTCTATACCCTACACTCTATACCCTACACTCTATACCCTACACTCTATACCCAACACTCTACAACCTACACTCTATACCCTACACTCTATACCATACACTCTATACCCTACACTCTACACTCTATACCCTACACTCTATACCCTACACTCTACACCCAACACTCTACAACCTACACTCTACACTCTATACCCTACACTCTATACCCTACACTCTACACTCTATACCCTACACTCTATAGCCTACACTCTACAATCTATACCCTACACTCTATACCCTACACTCTATACCCTACAGTCTATACCCTACACTCTATACCCTACACTCTACACTCTATACCCTACACTCTATACCCTAGACTCTATACCCTACACTCTATACCCTACACTCTACACTCTATACCCTACACTCTATACCCTACACTCTACACTCTATACCCTACACTCTATAGCCTACACTCTACAATCTATACCCTACACTCTATACCCTACACTCTATACCCTACAGTCTATACCCTACACTCTATACCCTACACTCTACACTCTATACCTTACACTCTACACTCTATTCCCTACACTCTATACCCTACACTCTATACCCTACACTCTATACCCTACACTCTATACCCAACACTCTACAACCTACACTCTATACCCTACACTCTATACCATACACTCTATACCCTACACTCTACACTCTATACCCTACACTCTATACCCTACACTCTACACCCAACACTCTACAACCTACACTCTACACTCTATACCCTACACTCTATACCCTACACTCTACACTCTATACCCTACACTCTATAGCCTACACTCTACAATCTATACCCTACACTCTATACCCTACACTCTATACCCTACAGTCTATACCCTACACTCTATACCCTACACTCTACACTCTATACCTTACACTCTACACTCTATTCCCTACACTCTATACCCTACACTCTATACCCTACACTCTATACCCTACACTCTATACCCAACACTCTACAACCTACACTCTATACCCTACACTCTATACCATACACTCTATACCCTACACTCTACACTCTATACCCTACACTCTATACCCTACACTCTACACTCTATACCCTACACTCTATAGCCTACACTCTACAATCTATACCCTACACTCTATACCCTACACTCTATACCCTACAGTCTATACCCTACACTCTATACCCTACACTCTACACTCTATACCTTACACTCTACACTCTATTCCCTACACTCTATACCCTACACTCTATACCCTACACTCTATACCCTACACTCTATACCCAACACTCTACAACCTACACTCTATACCCTACACTCTATACCATACACTCTATACCCTACACTCTACACTCTATACCCTACACTCTATACCCTACACTCTATACCCTACACTCTACACTCTATACCCTACACTCTATACCCTACACTCTACACTCTATACCCTACACTCTATAGCCTACACTCTACAATCTATACCCTACACTCTATACCCTACACTCTATACCCTACAGTCTATACCCTACACTCTATACCCTACACTCTACACTCTATACCTTACACTCTACACTCTATTCCCTACACTCTATACCCTACACTCTATACCCTACACTCTATACCCTACACTCTATACCCAACACTCTACAACCTACACTCTATACCCTACACTCTATACCATACACTCTATACCCTACACTCTACACTCTATACCCTACACTCTATACCCTACACTCTACACCCAACACTCTACAACCTACACTCTATACCCTACACTCTATACCATACACTCTATACCCTACACTCTACACTCTATACCCTAAACTCTATACCCTACACTCTACACCCTGCACTCTATACCCTACACTCTATACCCTACACTCTACACCCTACACTCTATACCCTACACTCTATACCATACACTCTATACCCTACACTCTACACTCTATACCCTACACTCTACACCCTACACTCTATACCCTACACTCTATACCCTACACTCTACACTCTCTACCCTACACTCTATACCCTACACTCTATAACATACACTCTATACCCTACACTCTATACCCTACACTCTATACCCTACACTATACACTCTATACCCTACACTCTACACTTTATACCCTACACTCTATACCCTAAACTCTATACCCTACACTCTACACCCTGCACTCTATACCTTACACTCTATACCCTACACTCTACACTCTATACCCTACACTCTAAAGCCTACACTCTACAATCTATACCCTACACTCTATACCCTACACTCTATACCCTACAGTCTATACCCTACACTCTATACCCTACACTCTACACTCTATACCTTACACTCTACTCCCTACACTCTATACCCTACACTCTATACCCTACACTCTATACCCTACACTCTATACCCTACACTCTACACCCTACACTCTATACCCTACACTCTATACCATACACTCTATACCCTACACTCTACACTCTATACCCTACACTCTAAACCCTACACTCTATACCCTACACTCTAATCCCTACACTCTACACTCTATACCCTACACTCTATACCCTACACTCTACACTCTATACCTTACACTCTACACTTTATTCCCTACACTCTATACCCTACACTCTATACCCTACACTCTATACCCTACACTCTATACCCTACACTCTACACCCTACACACTATACCCTACACTCTACACTCTATACCCTACACTCTATACCCTACACTCTATACCCTACACTCTATACCCTACACTCTACACTCTATACCCTACACTCTATAGACTACACTCTACAATCTATACCCTACACTCTATACCCTACACTCTATACCCTACAGTCTATACCCTACACTCTATACCCTACACTCTACACTCTATACCTTACACTCTACACTCTATTCCCTACACTCTATACCCTACACTCTATACCCTACACTCTATACCCTACACTCTATACCCTACACTCTACACCCTACACTCTACACTCTATACCCTACACTCTATACCCTACACTCTATACCCTACACTCTACACTCTATACCCTACACTCTATACCCTACACTCTATACCCTACACTCTACACTCTATACCCTACACTCTATACCCTACACTCTATGCCCTACACTCTATACCCTACACTCTATGCCCTACACTCTATACCCTACACTCTATACCCTACTCTCTATACCCTACACTCTACACTCTATACCCTACACTCTATACCCTACACTCTATACCCTACACTCTACACTCTATACCCTACACTCTATACCCTACACTCTATACCCTACACTCTACACTCTATACCCTACACTCTATACCCTACACTCTATGCCCTACACTCTATACCCTACACTCTATACCCTACACTCTATACCCTACACTCTATACCCTACACTCTACACTCTATACCCTACACTCTATACCCTACACTCTATACCCTACACTCTACACTCTATACCCTACACTCTATACCCTACACTCTATGCCCTACACTCTATACCCTACACTCTATACCCTACACTCTATACCCTACACTCTACACTCTATACCCTACACTCTATACCCTACACTCTATACCCTACACTCTAATCCCTACACTCTACACTCTATACCCTACACTCTATACCCTACACTCTACACTCTATACCTTACACTCTACACTCTATTCCCTACACTCTATACCCTACACTCTATACCCTACACTCTATACCCTACACTCTATACCCTACACTCTATACCCAACACTCTACACCCTACACTCTATACCCTACACTCTATACCATACACTCTATACCCTACACTCTACACTCTATACCCTACATTCTAAACTCTATACCCTACACTCTATACCCTACACTCTATACCCTACACTCTATACCCTACACTCTATACCCTACACTCTACAATCTATACCCTACACTCTATACCCTACACTCTATGCCCTACAATCTATACCCTACACTCTATACCCTACACTCTATACCCTACACTCTACACTCTATACCCTACACTCTATACCCTACACTCTATACCCTACACTCTACATTCTATACCCTACACTCTATACCCTACACTCTATACCCTACACTCTATACCCTACACTCTACACTCTATACCCTACACTCTACACTCTATACCCTACACTCTATACCCTACACTCTAATCCCTGCACTCTACACTCTATACCCTACACTCTTTACCCTACACTCTATACCCTACACTCTACACTCTATACCCTACACTCTATATCCTACACTCTACACTCTATACCCTACACTCTATACCATACACTCTATACCCTACACTCTATACCATACAATCTATACCCTACACTCTATACCCTACACTCTATACCCTACACTCTACACCCTACACTCTATACCCTACACTCTACACTCTATACCCTACACTCTAAAGCCTACACTCTACAATCTATACCCTACACTCTATACCCTACACTCTATACCCTACAGTCTATACCCTACACTCTATACCCTACACTCTACACTCTATACCTTACACTCTACTCCCTACACTCTATACCCTACACTCTATACCCTACACTCTATACCCTACACTCTATACCCTACACTCTACACCCTACACTCTATACCCTACACTCTATACCATACACTCTATACCCTACACTCTACACTCTATACCCTACACTCTAAACCCTACACTCTATACCCTACACTCTAATCCCTACACTCTACACTCTATACCCTACACTCTATACCCTACACTCTACACTCTATACCTTACACTCTACACTCTATTCCCTACACTCTATACCTTACACTCTATACCCTACACTCTATACCCTACACTCTATACCCTACACTCTACACCCTACACACTATACCCTACACTCTACACTCTATACCCTACACTCTATACCCTACACTCTATACCCTACACTCTATACCCTACACTCTACACTCTATACCCTACACTCTATACCCTACACTCTACACTCTATACCCTACACTCTATAGCCTACACTCTACAATCTATACCCTACACTCTATACCCTACACTCTATACCCTACAGTCTATACCCTACACTCTATACCCTACACTCTACACTCTATACCTTACACTCTACACTCTATTCCCTACACTCTATACCCTACACTCTATACCCTACACTCTATACCCTACACTCTATACCCAACACTCTACAACCTACACTCTATACCCTACACTCTATACCATACACTCTATACCCTACACTCTACACTCTATACCCTACACTCTATACCCTACACTCTACACCCAACACTCTACAACCTACACTCTATACCCTACACTCTATACCATACACTCTATACCCTACACTCTACACTCTATACCCTAAACTCTATACCCTACACTCTACACCCTGCACTCTATACCCTACACTCTATACCCTACACTCTACACCCTACACTCTATACCCTACACTCTATACCATACACTCTATACCCTACACTCTACACTCTATACCCTACACTCTACACCCTACACTCTATACCCTACACTCTATACCCTACACTCTACACTCTCTACCCTACACTCTATACCCTACACTCTATAACATACACTCTATACCCTACACTCTATACCCTACACTCTATACCCTACACTATACACTCTATACCCTACACTCTACACTTTATACCCTACACTCTATACCCTAAACTCTATACCCTACACTCTACACCCTGCACTCTATACCTTACACTCTATACCCTACACTCTACACTCTATACCCTACACTCTAAAGCCTACACTCTACAATCTATACCCTACACTCTATACCCTACACTCTATACCCTACAGTCTATACCCTACACTCTATACCCTACACTCTACACTCTATACCTTACACTCTACTCCCTACACTCTATACCCTACACTCTATACCCTACACTCTATACCCTACACTCTATACCCTACACTCTACACCCTACACTCTATACCCTACACTCTATACCATACACTCTATACCCTACACTCTACACTCTATACCCTACACTCTAAACCCTACACTCTATACCCTACACTCTAATCCCTACACTCTACACTCTATACCCTACACTCTATACCCTACACTCTACACTCTATACCTTACACTCTACACTCTATTCCCTACACTCTATACCCTACACTCTATACCCTACACTCTATACCCTACACTCTATACCCTACACTCTACACCCTACACACTATACCCTACACTCTACACTCTATACCCTACACTCTATACCCTACACTCTATACCCTACACTCTATACCCTACACTCTATACCCTACACTCTACACTCTATACCCTACACTCTATAGCCTACACTCTACAATCTATACCCTACACTCTATACCCTACACTCTATACCCTACAGTCTATACCCTACACTCTATACCCTACACTCTACACTCTATACCTTACACTCTACACTCTATTCCCTACACTCTATACCCTACACTCTATACCCTACACTCTATACCCTACACTCTATACCCTACACTCTACACCCTACACTCTACACTCTATACCCTACACTCTATACCCTACACTCTATACCCTACACTCTACACTCTATACCCTACACTCTATACCCTACACTCTATACCCTACACTCTACACTCTATACCCTACACTCTATACCCTACACTCTATGCCCTACACTCTATACCCTACACTCTATGCCCTACACTCTATACCCTACACTCTATACCCTACTCTCTATACCCTACACTCTACACTCTATACCCTACACTCTATACCCTACACTCTATACCCTACACTCTACACTCTATACCCTACACTCTATACCCTACACTCTATACCCTACACTCTACACTCTATACCCTACACTCTATACCCTACACTCTATGCCCTACACTCTATACCCTACACTCTATACCCTACACTCTATACCCTACACTCTATACCCTACACTCTACACTCTATACCCTACACTCTATACCCTACACTCTATACCCTACACTCTACACTCTATACCCTACACTCTATACCCTACACTCTATGCCCTACACTCTATACCCTACACTCTATACCCTACACTCTATACCCTACACTCTACACTCTATACCCTACACTCTATACCCTACACTCTATACCCTACACTCTAATCCCTACACTCTACACTCTATACCCTACACTCTATACCCTACACTCTACACTCTATACCTTACACTCTACACTCTATTCCCTACACTCTATACCCTACACTCTATACCCTACACTCTATACCCTACACTCTATACCCTACACTCTATACCCAACACTCTACACCCTACACTCTATACCCTACACTCTATACCATACACTCTATACCCTACACTCTACACTCTATACCCTACACTCTAAACTCTATACCCTACACTCTATACCCTACACTCTATACCCTACACTCTATACCCTACACTCCATACCCTACACTCTACACTCTATACCCTACACTCTATACCCTACACTCTATGCCCTACAATCTATACACTACACTCTATACCCTACACTCTATACCCTACACTCTACACTCTGTACCCTACACTCTATACCCTACACTCTATACCCTACACTCTACACTCTATACCCTACACTCTATACCCTACACTCTATACCCTACACTCTATACCCTACACTCTACACTCTATACCCTACACTCTATACCCTACACTCTACACTCTATACCCTACACTCTATACCCTACACTCTAATCCCTGCACTCTACACTCTATACCCTACACTCTTTACCCTACACTCTATACCCTACACTCTACACTCTATACCCTACACTCTATATCCTACACTCTACACTCTATACCCTACACTCTATACCATACACTCTATACCCTACACTCTATACCATACAATCTATACCCTACACTCTATACCCTACACTCTATACCCTACACTCTACACCCTACACTCTATACCTTACACTCTATACCCTACACTCTATACCCTACAATCTAAACTCTATACCCTACAATCTACACTCTATACCTTACACTCTATAACATACACTCTATACCCTACACTCTATACCCTACACTCTATACCCTACACTCTACACTCTATACCCTACACTCTATAACATACACTCTATACCCTACACTCTATACCCTACACTCTACACTCTATACCCTACACTCTATACCATACAATCTATACCCTACACTCTATACCATACACTCTATACAATACACTCTATACTCTACACTCTGTACCCTACACTCTACACCCTACACTCTATACATTACACTCTATACCCTACACTCTATACCCTACAATCTAAACTCTATACCCTACACTCTACACTCTATACCCTACACTCTATAACATACACTCTATACCCTACACTCTATACCCTACACTCTATACCATACACTCTACACTCTATACCCTACACTCTATACCATACACTCTACACCATATACTCTATAGCATACACTCTATACCCTACACTCTACACTCTATACCCTACACTCTATACCCTACACTCTATACCCTTCACTATACACTCTATACCCTACACTCTACACATTATACCCTACACTCTATACCCTACACTCTATACCCTACACTCTATAGCCTACACTTTACAATCTATACCCTACACTCTATACCCTACACTCTATAGCCTACAGTCTATAACCTACACTCTATACCCTACACTCTATACCCCACACTCTACACTCTATACCTTACACTCTACACTCTATTCCCTACACTCTATACCCTACACTCTATACCCTACACTCTACACCCTACACTCTATACCCTACACTCTATACCATACACTCTATACCCTACACTCTACACTCTATACCCTACACTCTATACGCTACACTCTATACCCTACACTCTAAACTCTATACCCTACACTCTACACTCTATACCCTACACTCTATGACATACACTCTATACCCTACACTCTATACCCTACACTCTATACCATACACTCTACACTCTATACCCTACACTCTATATGATACACTCTACACCATACACTCTATAGCATACACTCTATACCCTACACTCTACAGTCTATACCCTACACTCTATACCCTACACTCTACACCCTGCACTCTATGCCCTACACTCTATACCCTACACTCTACACTCTATACCCTACACTCTATAGCCTACACTCTACAATCTATACCCTACACTCTATACCCTACACTCTATACCCTACAGTCTATACCCTACACTCTATACCCTACACTCTACACTCTATACCTTACACTCTACACTCTATTCCCTACACTCTATACCCAACACTCTATACCCTACACTCTATACCCTACACTCTATACCCTACACTCTACACCCTACACTCTATACCCTACACTCTATACCATACACTCTATACCCTACACTCTACACTCTATACCCTACACTCTACACCCTACACTCTATACCCTACACTCTAATCCCTACACTCTACACTCTATACCCTACACTCTATACCCTACACTCTATACCTTACACTCTACACTCTATTCCCTACACTCTATACCCTACACTCTATACCCTACACTCTATACCCTACACTCTATAACCTACACTTTACACCCTACACACTATACCCTACACTCTACACTCTATACCCTACACTCTATACCCTATACTCTATACCCTACACTCTATACCCTACACTCTACACTCTATACCCTACACTCTATAGCCTACACTCTACAATCTATACCCTACACTCTATACCCTACACTCTATACCCTACAGTCTATACCCTACACTCTATACCCAACACTCTACACTCTATACCTTACACTCTACACTCTATTCCCTACACTCTATACCCTACACTCTATACCCTACACTCTATACCCTACACTCTATACCCTACACTCTACAACCTACACTCTATACCCTACACTCTATACCATACACTCTATACTCTACACTCTATACCCTACACTCTACACCCTACACTCTATACCCTACACTCTATACCCTACACTCTACACTCTATTCCCTACACTCTATACCCTACACTCTATACCCTACACTCTACACCCTACACTCTATACCCTACACTCTATACCATACACTCTATACCCTACACTCTACACTCTATACCCTACACTCTACACCCTACACTCTATACCCTACACTCTAATCCCTACACTCTACACTCTATACCCTACACTCTATACCCTACACTCTATACCTTACACTCTACACTCTATTCCCTACACTCTATACCCTACACTCTATACCCTACACTCTATACCCTACACTCTATACCCTACACTCTACACCCTACACACTATACCCTACACTCTACACTCTATACCCTACACTCTATACCCTACACTCTATACCCTACACTCTATACCCTACACTCTACACTCTATACCCTACACTCTATAGCCTACACTCTACAATCTATACCCTACACTCTATACCCTACACAATATACCCTACAGTCTATACCCTACACTCTATACCCTACACTCTACACTCTATACCTTACACTCTACACTCTATTCCCTACACTCTATACCCTACACTCTATACCCTACACTCTATACCCTACACTCTATACCCAACACTCTACAACCTACACTCTATACCCTACACTCTATACCATACACTCTATACCCTACACTCTACACTCTATACCCTACACTCTATACCCTACACTCTACACCCAACACTCTACAACCTACACTCTATACCCTACACTCTATACCATACACTCTATACCCTACACTCTACACTCTATACCCTAAACTCTATACCCTACACTCTACACCCTGCACTCTATACCCTACACTCTATACCCTACACTCTACACTCTATACCCTACACTCTAAAGCCTACACTCTACAATCTATACCCTACACTCTATACCCTACACTCTATACCCTACAGTCTATACCCTACACTCTATACCCTACACTCTACACTCTATACCTTACACTCTACTCCCTACACTCTATACCCTACACTCTATACCCTACACTCTATACCCTACACTCTATACCCTACACTCTACACCCTACACTCTATACCCTACACTCTATACCATACACTCTATACCCTACACTCTACACTCTATACCCTACACTCTAAACCCTACACTCTATACCCTACACTCTAATCCCTACACTCTACACTCTATACCCTACACTCTATACCCTACACTCTTCACTCTATACCTTACACTCTACACTCTATTCCCTACACTCTATACCCTACACTCTATACCCTACACTCTATACCCTACACTCTACACCCTACACACTATACCCTACACTCTACACTCTATACCCTACACTCTATACCCTACACTCTACACTCTATACCCTACACTCTATACCCTACACTCTATACACTACAGTCTATACCCTACACTCTATACCCTACACTCTACACTCTATACCTTACACTCTACACTCTATTCCCTACACTCTATACCCTACACTCTATACCCTACACTCTATACCCTACACTCTATACCCTACACTCTACACCCTACACTCTACACTCTATACCCTACAGTCTATACCCTACACTCTATACCCTACACTCTACACTCTATACCCTACACTCTATACCCTACACTCTATACCCTACACTCTACACTCTATACCCTACACTCTATACCCTACACTCTATGCCCTACACTCTATACCCTACACTCTATGCCCTACACTCTATACCCTACACTCTATACCCTACTCTCTATACCCTACACTCTACACTCTATACCCTACACTCTATACCCTACACTCTATACCCTACACTCTACACTCTATACCCTACACTCTATACCCTACACTCTATACCCTACACTCTACACTCTATACCCTACACTCTATACCCTACACTCTATGCCCTACACTCTATACCCTACACTCTATACCCTACACTCTATACCCTACACTCTATACCCTACACTCTACACTCTATACCCTACACTCTATACCCTACACTCTATACCCTACACTCTACACTCTATACCCTACTCTCTATACCCTACACTCTATGCCCTACACTCTATACCCTACACTCTATACCCTACACTCTATACCCTACACTCTACACTCTATACCCTACACTCTATACCCTACACTCTATACCCGACACTCTAATCCCTACACTCTACAATCTATACCCTACACTCTATACCCTACACTCTACACTCTATACCTTACACTCTACACTCTATTCCCTACACTCTATACCCTACACTCTATACCCTACACTCTATACCCTACACTCTATACCCAACACTCTACACCCTACACTCTATACCCTACACTCTATACCATACACTCTATACCCTACACTCTACACTCTATACCCTACACTCTAAACTCTATACCCTACACTCTATACCCTACACTCTATACCCTACACTCTATACCCTACACTCTATACCCTACACTCTACACTCTATACCCTACACTCTATACCCTACACTCTACACTCTATACCCTACACTCTATATCCTACACTCTACACTCTATACCTTACACTCTACACTCTATTCCCTACACTCTATACCCTACACTCTATACCCTACACTCTATACCCTACACTCTATACCCTACACTCTATACCCAACACTCTACACCCTACACTCTATACCCTACACTCTATACCATACACTCTATACCCTACACTCTACACTCTATACCCTACACTCTAAACTCTATACCCTACACTCTATACCCTACACTCTATACCCTACACTCTATACCCTACACTCTATACCCTACACTCTACACTCTATACCCTACACTCTATACCCTACACTCTACACTCTATACCCTACACTCTATACCCTACACTCTATACCCGACACTCTAATCCCTACACTCTACAATCTATACCCTACACTCTATACCCTACACTCTACACTCTATACCTTACACTCTACACTCTATTCCCTACACTCTATACCCTACACTCTATACCCTACACTCTATACCCTACACTCTATACCCTACACTCTATACCCAACACTCTACACCCTACACTCTATACCCTACACTCTATACCATACACTCTATACCCTACACTCTACACTCTATACCCTACACTCTAAACTCTATACCCTACACTCTATACCCTACACTCTATACCCTACACTCTATACCCTACACTCTATACCCTACACTCTACACTCTATACCCTACACTCTATACCCTACACTCTACACTCTATACCCTACACTCTATAGCCTACACTCTACAATCTATACCCTACACTCTATACCCTACACTCTATACACTACAGTCTATACCCTACACTCTATACCCTACACTCTACACTCTATACCTTACACTCTACACTCTATTCCCTACACTCTATACCCTACACTCTATACCCTACACTCTATACCCTACACTCTATACCCTACACTCTACACCCTACACTCTACACTCTATACCCTACAGTCTATACCCTACACTCTATACCCTACACTCTACACTCTATACCCTACACTCTATACCCTACACTCTATACCCTACACTCTACACTCTATACCCTACACTCTATACCCTACACTCTATGCCCTACACTCTATACCCTACACTCTATGCCCTACACTCTATACCCTACACTCTATACCCTACTCTCTATACCCTACACTCTACACTCTATACCCTACACTCTATACCCTACACTCTATACCCTACACTCTACACTCTATACCCTACACTCTATACCCTACACTCTATACCCTACACTCTACACTCTATACCCTACACTCTATACCCTACACTCTATGCCCTACACTCTATACCCTACACTCTATACCCTACACTCTATACCCTACACTCTATACCCTACACTCTACACTCTATACCCTACACTCTATACCCTACACTCTATACCCTACACTCTACACTCTATACCCTACTCTCTATACCCTACACTCTATGCCCTACACTCTATACCCTACACTCTATACCCTACACTCTATACCCTACACTCTACACTCTATACCCTACACTCTATACCCTACACTCTATACCCGACACTCTAATCCCTACACTCTACAATCTATACCCTACACTCTATACCCTACACTCTACACTCTATACCTTACACTCTACACTCTATTCCCTACACTCTATACCCTACACTCTATACCCTACACTCTATACCCTACACTCTATACCCTACACTCTATACCCAACACTCTACACCCTACACTCTATACCCTACACTCTATACCATACACTCTATACCCTACACTCTACACTCTATACCCTACACTCTAAACTCTATACCCTACACTCTATACCCTACACTCTATACCCTACACTCTATACCCTACACTCTATACCCTACACTCTACACTCTATACCCTACACTCTATACCCTACACTCTACACTCTATACCCTACACTCTATACCCTACACTCTAATCCCTACACTCTACACTCTATACCCTACACTCTTTACCCTACACTCTATACCCTACACTCTACACTCTATACCCTACACTCTATATCCTACACTCTACACTCTATACCCTACACTCTATACCCTACACTCTATACCATACAATCTATACCCTACACTCTATACCCTACACTCTATACCCTACACTCTACACCCTACACTCTATACCTTACACTCTATACCCTACACTCTATACCCTACAATCTAAACTCTATACCCTACAATCTACACTCTATACCTTACACTCTATAACATACACTCTATACCCTACACTCTATACCCTACACTCTATACCCTACACTCTACACTCTATACCCTACACTCTATAACATACACTCTATACCCTACACTCTATACCCTACACTCTACACTCTATACCCTACACTCTATACCATACAATCTATACCCTACACTCTATACCATACACTCTATACAATACACTCTATACCCTACACTCTGTACCCTACACTCTACACCCTACACTCTATACATTACACTCTATACCCTACACTCTATACCCTACAATCTAAACTCTATACCCTACACTCTACACTCTATACCCTACACTCTATAACATACACTCTATACCCTACACTCTATACCCTACACTCTATACCATACACTCTACACTCTATACCCTACACTCTATACCATACACTCTACACCATATACTCTATAGCATACAATCTATACCCTACACTCTACACTCTATACCCTACACTCTATACCCTACACTCTATACCCTTCACTATACACTCTATACCCTACACTCTACACATTATACCCTACACTCTATACCCTACACTCTATACCCTACACTCTATAGCCTACACTCTACAATCTATACCCTACACTCTATACCCTACACTCTATAGCCTACAGTCTATAACCTACACTCTATACCCTACACTCTACACTCTATACCTTACACTCTACACTCTATTCCCTACACTCTATACCCTACACTCTATACCCTACACTTTATACCCTATACTCTATACCCTACACCCTACACTATATACCCCACACTCTATACCATACACTCTATACCCTACACTCTACACTCTATACCCTACACTCTACACCCTACACTCTATACCCTACACTCTAATCCCTACACTCTACACTCTATACCCTACACTCTATACCCTACACTCTACACTCTATACCTTACACTCTACACTCTATACCCTACACTCTATACCCTACACTCTATACCCTACACTCTACACTATATACCCTACACTCTATACCATACACTCTATACCCTACACTCTACACTCAATACCCTACACTCTATACCCTACACTCTTTGCCCTACACTCTATACCCTACACTCTATACCCTACACTCTATACCATACACTCTATACCATACACTCTATACCCTACACTCTACACTCTATACCCTACACTCTACACCCTACACTCTATACCCTACACTCTATGCCCTACACTCTATACCCTACACTCTACACCCTAAACTCTATACCCTACACTCTAATCCCTACACTCTACACTCTATACCCTACACTCTATACCCTACACTCTACACTCTCTACCCTACACTCTCTACCCTACACTCTATACCCTACACTCTACACTCTATACCCTACACTCTACACTCTATACCCTACACTCTATACCCTACACTCTATACCCTACACTCTATACCCTACACTCTATACCCCACACTCTACACTCTATACCCTACACTCTATGCCCTACACTCTATACCCTACACTCTACACCCTACACTCTATACCCTACACTCTATACCATACACTCTATACCCTGCACTCTACACTCTATACCCTACACTCGACACCCTACACTCTATACCCTACACTCTAATCCCTACACTCTAAACTCTATACCCTACACTCTACACTCTTTACCCAACACTCTATACCCTACACTCTATACCCTACACTCTATACCCTACACTCTACACTCTATACCCTACACTCTACACTCTATACCCTGCACTCTATACCCTACACTCTATACCCTACACTCTATACCCTACACTCTATACCCTACACTCTACACTATATACCCTACACTCTATACCCTACACTCTATGCCCTACACTCTATACCCTACACTCTACACCCTACACTCTATACCCTACACTCTATACCATACACTCTATACCCTACACTCTACACTCTATACCCTACACTCTACACCCTACACTCTATACCCTACACTCTAATCCCTACACTCTACACTCTATACCCTACACTCTATACCCTACACTCTACACTCTCTACCTTACACTCTCTACCCTACACTCTATACCCTACACTCTATACCCTACACTCTACACTCTATATCCTACACTCTACACTCTATACCCTACACTCTATACCCTACACTCTATACCCTACACTCTATACCCTACACTCTATACCCTACACTCTCCACTCTATACCCTACACTCTATACCCTACACTCTATACCCTACACTCTGCACTCTATACCCTACACTCTATTCCCTACACCCTATGCCCTACACTCTATACCCTACACTCTACACCCTACACTCTATACCCTACACTCTATACCGTACACTCTATACCCTACACTCTATACCCTACACTCTATACCCTACACTCTACACCCTACACTCTATACCTTACACTCTACACTCTATACCCTACACTCTATACCCTACACCCTATGCCCTACACTCTATACCCTACACTCTATACCATACACTCTATACCCTACACTCTATACCGTACACTCTATACCCTACACTCTATACCCTACACTCTATACCCTACACTCTACACCCTACACTCTATACCTTACACTCTACACTCTATACCCTACACTCTATACCCTACACCCTATGCCCTACACTCTATACCCTACACTCTATACCATACACTCTATACCCTACACTCTATACCGTACACTCTATACCCTACACTCTATACCCTACACTCTATACCCTACACTCTACACCCTACACTCTATACCTTACACTCTATACCCTACACTCTATACCCTACACTCTAAACTCTATACCCTACAATCTACACTCTATACCCTACACTCTATACCCTACACTCTATACCCTACACTCTATACCCTACCCTCTATACCCTACACTCTACACTCTATACCCTACACTCTATACCATACACTCTATACCCTACACTCCATACCGTACACTCTATACCCTACACTCTATACCCTACACTCTATACCCTACACTCTACACCCTACACTCTATACCTTACACTCTACACTCTATACCCTACACTCTATACCCTACACCCTATGCCCTACACTCTATACCCTACACTCTATACCATACACTCTATACCCTACACTCTATACCGTACACTCTATACCCTACACTCTATACCCTACACTCTATACCCTACACTCTACACCCTACACTCTATACCTTACACTCTATACCCTACACTCTATACTCTACACTCTAAACTCTATACCCTACACTCTACACTCTATACCCTACACTCTATACCCTACACTCTATACCCTACACTCTATACCCTACACTCTATACCCTACACTCTACACTCTATACCCTACACTCTATACCATACACTCTATACCCTACACTCCATACCGTACACTCTATACCCTACACTCTATACCCTACACTCTATACCCTACACTCTACACCCTACACTCTATACCTTACACTCTATACCCTACACTCTATACCCTACACTCTAAACTCTATACCCTACACTCTACACTCTATACCCTACACTCTATACCCTACACTCTATACCCTACACTCTATACCCTACACTCTATACCCTACACTCTACACTCTATACCCTACACTCTATACCATACACTCTATACCCTACACTCCATACCGTACACTCTATACCCTACACTCTATACCCTACACTCTATACCCTACACTCTACACCCTACACTCTATACCTTACACTCTATACCCTACACTCTATACCCTACACTCTAAACTCTATACCCTACACTCTACACTCTATACCCTACACTCTATAACATACACTCTATACCCTACACTCTATACCCTACACTCTATACATACACTCTACACTCTATACCCTGCACTCTATACCATACACTCTACACCATACACTCTATAGCATACACTCTATACCCTACACTCTACACTCTATATTCTACACTCTATACCATACACTCTATACCCTACACTCCATACCGTACACTCTATACCCTACACTCTATACCCTACACTCTATACCCTACACTCTACACCCTACACTCTATACCTTACACTCTATACCCTACACTCTATACCCTACACTCTAAACTCTATACCCTACACTCTACACTCTATACCCTACACTCTATAACATACACTCTATACTCTACACTCTATACCCTACACTCTACACCCTACACTCTATACCTTACACTCTATACCCTACACTCTATACCCTACACTCTAAACTCTATACCCTACACTCTACACTCTATACCCTACACTCTATACCCTACACTCTATACCTCACACTCTATACCCTACACTCTATACCCTACACTCTACACTCTATACCCTACACTCTATACCCAACACTCTATACCCTACACTCCATACCGTACACTCTATACCCTACACTCTATACCCTACACTCTATACCCTACACTCTACACCCTACACTCTATACCTTACACTCTATACCCTACACTCTATACCCTACACTTTAAACTCTATACCCTACACTCTACACTCTATACCCTACACTCTATAACATACACTCTATACCCTACACTCTATACCCTACACTCTATACATACACTCTACACTCTATACCCTGCACTCTATACCATACACTCTACACCATACACTCTATAGCATACACTCTATACCCTACACTCTACACTCTATACCCTATACTCTATACCCTACACTCTACACCCTGCACTCTACACCCTACACACTATACCCTACACTCTACACTCTATACCCTACACTCTATACCCTACACTCTATACCCTACACTCTATGCCCTACACTCTACACTCTATACCCTACACTCTATAGCCTACACTCTACAATCTATACCCTACACTCTATACCCTACAGTCTATACCCTACACTCTATACCCTACACTCTACACTCTATACCTTACACTCTACACTCTATTCCCTACACTCTATACCCTACACTCTATACCCTACACTCTATACCCTACACTCTACACCCTACACTCGATACCCTACACTCTATACCATACACTCTATACCCTACACTCTACACTCTAAACCCTACACTCTATACCCTACACTCTAATCCCTACACTCTACACTCTATACCCTACACTCTATACCCTACACTCTACACTCTATACCTTACACTCTACACTCTATTCCCTACACTCTATACCCTACACTCTATACCCTACACTCTATACCCTACACTCTACACCCTACACTCTATACCCTACACTCTATACCATACACTCTATACCCTACACTCTACACTCTATACCCTACACTCTACACCCTACACTCTACACTCTCTACCCTACACTCTATATCCCGCCCACCATTCCTAGGAGTAAGAAGCACTGAACATGAGCTCCTGAATTTCCATCACTTTATACCTTGTAATGAGTCAACTGTAAGACAAAACCTGGAAAAACTCAACTCCGTGGAACATAAAAGTGATCTGGACCGAACTGGACTTTACATTTTATGAAAAAAGGAAGAATTGGAGGATTTAAAGGACAAAACAAGAATCTCCTGGAGGACACAGACTGGAAGCAGCCGACATCATACATCTGACATCCTGATACCTGGACCTATAGAAGGTAGGAGAATTCTTTAACTACAACACAACCTATAGACTTGCTACAAATTAATCTTCTTAGAAACAAGGATTATAATTAACATATAACTACAAAATGGAAAACACAAATTTAGAACATGTAAATGAACAAAGCCCAGAGCCAGAGACACAGGAATGCTGGGGGCCAGATCTGGAGATAACACAGGGGGGCAATAAATCCAAGATGGACTACGTTAGAGAGAATCCAGAGACTCTTTATGCAGATTTCACAAAGAAAGAACCAAAAAGAAAAACCAATGTATTTTTCTATACAGAACAACCCTCAGCCTGGCACACTGCGCTGTGCAAACGATACAAACATGTATCTAAAACCAACGATAAAGGTGTCCAGCAGATTAAAATTACCAGCCAAGCAGATGATGACACCAATGCGCTCACCATACTCCTATACAAAACTGGCACAGTCATGGCGCAGGGGACGGAGGAGATTCTGCAGCAATTTGAAAATTGTTTCTCCGATATCAAAGAGCAGGCACAAACCTATAAAGGACTACAAGCCCCAGCAGCTACCTCTAATGCTCACATAGGGATTCCCAGACAGAGCCGCCTAACCCCCGACACTTCACACCTCTCGCCCGATAACATCAGAGACTTCTTATCTCAACTAGAAAGAGACTTGGCCCAACTGAAATTAGCATGTGAAAGAAACTCACAAAGCAACGCAAATTACCAAGCAGCAAATGACACAGCCACACAGAAAATAAGGGCCGAAATGTGTGAAATGAAGTGTCAATACAAGGCAGCACTACAGGAAATGGGGGAGCTGAAAAAAGACAATGATCAACTCCGAAAGGAGATTAGAGAATTAAAAGCCCATAGCCCTGCTCATCTGAACCAGCAGGGGGCAACGAAAACATGCCAGAGAGCAGACAATATGGCCACCACTGAACCCCATCAGCAGCACCGTAGCCCACCCAAGACATCACAAAGTCCTGATACTGTCCTAATAATGGACTCAAATCCTGAAACCAGAGAGATGGAAGAGAGAACAGAACCAGCCACCAGCAAAGCCAGCACCACAGACCCTCGTCAGCAGCACCGTAGCCCACCCAAGACATCACAAAGTCCTGATACTGTCCTAATAATGGACTCAAATCCTGAAACCAGAGAGATGGAAGAGAGAACAGAACCAGCCACCAGCAAAGCCAGCACCACAGACCCTCGTCAGCAGCACCGTAGCCCACCCAAGACATCACAAAGTCCTGATATTGTCCTAATAATGGACTCAAATGGGAAGTACCTAAATACACAGCGGCTATTCCCAGGAAAACAGGTCCGTACAATCCGCTGTGCAAGTATTGAACAGGTGACAGAGGTCATCAGTAGACCACGGTTTACCAACCCAAAGCACATTATTATACACACGGGTACAAACAATCGGCCAGACCAGCAGATCGCAGAACAACTGATCAACCTGGCAAAGATGGCAAACCTAAAATTCCGGGACAGTAAAATCATTCTGTCATCGCTGCTTCCAAGAAAGGACATACCCAGGCAAACCACCCAAGCCATCAATGCAGAACTGACTGAAAAGATCAAGACTGTGCCAAACGTGACCCTGGCACAACACCTCTCCATAAACAACAGTCACCTGCACGATGATAAACACCTCAACAAACAAGGGGTCAGCCTCCTGGCCAAAGAGCTGAAGGACATCGTGCTAAACAGAGACCCCGGGCCTGGATTCAACAGTGGCCATAATCACACTGAAAGACCCCCGAGAACGATAAAGCAGAAAACCCCAAGGCTACCTCCTGGAGCTGGAAACAAAGCTCTTCACCCAGTGTCAGACCATCGGAGGTGGAGACCTCCACCGAGGACACCACCAAGCCCACACAGATACATGCAGAGCAGAGATAGGGATGAGATAATAAACCTGCTCAATGCACTGCGCAGAATAATAATGTGACCGGATGGAACCAAGCACCACTATAAAACTGTCAGAAATCCAGTTTGTCCCACACAGCCATACTCATTACAAGGTATATACACACAAACCACACAGAAGAATGTCTTCACTTACAATCAGCAGCTGGAATATCCAGGGTCTCAACGCCTCAACCTTTGGATCTAAAACAAAGGACCCTGATTTTATACAAAGTATGAAAAATATAGACATTCAGATCCTCCTGGAAACATGGACCAGAGCCGAAAATGAATCCCTGGTGCCTATTGGATACAAGGAATTCTTGGTCCATGCCCAGAAAAATAAAAACATCAAACAGGGCCGGGGCTCAGGAGGAGTAGCGATCTGGTATAAAGAGGAGCTCCACCAGTACATCAAACCGGTGAAGAAAGGAGGCAGCCACATATGGATCAGAATCAGCAGCTCCATCCTCACCTGTCAGTCTGATGTCCACCTCTGTGCCACCTATATACCACCGCCAGAGTCCCCCTACTTCAATCCAGACTGCTTCGAAATCTTACAAAGAGAAGCCGCCCATTATCAGGCCCTGGGCAAAGTTCTCATCTTTGGAGACCTCAATGCAAGAACAGGGAGAGAGAGAGACTTCCTGACCACGGATGGAAACATCTACATACTTGGAGCAGAGAATGACGGCCAAGACCCTGTACACACTGAGAGAAACAGCTATGACAGTACAGTCAACAAAAGTGGCAGAAAGCTCCTGAACGTATGTAAAAGTTTAGGACTTCATATCCTTAATGGACGATGCAAGGGTGACTCCTTAGGAAGGTATACACTAAAATCCCATGTAGGGAGGAGTGTAGTTGATTACGCCATTACAGACATGAACCTGGCAGATGTCAGCGCCTTCATAGTCACCCCACAAACGCACCTGTCAGACCACAGCCAACTTCTTCTGTACATGAAATCTACAGAGAAACCATCCACTCAGAAGCCACAGCAGAGCGGCCTCTTCACCCGGCCTCCATCCTATAAATGGTCCAAAATATCGGCACTAAGATATAAAGAAGCTTCCAGAAGACCTGAAATACAGCGGATGCTCCACCACTTCTACAACCTTGAGTACATGCCAAACCCAGAGGGAGTGAACCAAGCAGCAAAGGACCTCAACAATATATTCTACGCAATGGCCAGACTGTCCGACCTTAAAAAAGTCGACTACAAGAGACCAAAAGAAACACAGGTCAATGGCTGGTTTGACAGAGAATGTAAAGCTGTACGGAAGACCCTGAGAACAGCCTCCAACAAGAAACACAGAGACCCCAACCACCTGGGTCTGAGGGAAGCCTATGACTCCATACAAAAGCAGTACAAAACCATCCTCAGGAGGAAGAAGCAGAGTTACATCTCTACGAAGCTCAATCAACTCCAAGACGCCCTCCAAGACCACTCCTTCTGGGAACTATGGAACCACATGGACACCAAAGACAAGAAAAACAACAACCATATCCAAAATGGCAACCTCTGGCTCCAATACTTCAGAGACCTCTATAAAGACATTCCAAAGGAAGGACTAAGCCAAGAACAGGAAAACATAATGGCGAAACTAAAAGCAATGGAGGAAAAAATCAAAAACTTCCAAAACCCGGTGGATACACCTATAACACTACAGGAAGTAACCGAGAGACTCTCCTCCATAAGAAGTAGAAAAGCCGGTGGCCTAGATGGAATCCTACCAGAAATGCTGAAGTACAGCCCACCAGAAATACAGGCTGCAATGGTTAAACTCTTCAATATTGTACTGAGTGCCGGCTACTTCCCTCGTACCTGGAACCAAGGCCTCATCACACCCATCCACAAGAGTGGGGACAGGTATGACCCAGCCAACTACAGAGGCATATGCGTCAGCAGCAACCTGGGAAAACTGTTCAACAGTATCCTGAACAAGAGGATCCTCACCTTCCTCACCGAGCACAACGTCCTCAACAAGAGCCAAGCAGGGTTCATGCCGAACCACCGCACCACTGACCACATCTATACTCTGCACAGCCTCATTCAGAGACACATCTACAATACAAAGAATGGGAAGATATACGCCTGCTTTGTGGACTTTAAAAAGGCCTTTGATTCAGTGTGGCACCCGGGCTTATTCCTGAAACTGCTGGAGAGTGGAATAGGAGGAAAGACCTACGATGTCATCAAAAGCTCCTACACCGAGAGCAGCTGCAGCGTGAGTGTGAGCGGCAAAAGAACGGCTTTTTTCCAGCAGAGCCGCGGAGTAAGACAAGGCTGCAGCCTAAGCCCAACGCTCTTCAACATCTACATCAACGAGCTGGCTACCGCCCTGGAATCCTCCTCAGCACCAGGACTCACCCTCCACGACGCTCAGGTGAAATTCCTGCTGTATGCAGATGACCTGCTGCTGCTGTCACCAACCGAGAAAGGCCTCCAGGACAACCTGAAAATCCTAGAGAAATTCAGCTCCACCTGGGCCCTACCGGTCAACCTAAAGAAAACCAACACCATGGTGTTCCAGAGGAGAAAGAGAAGATCAGACCAACACCCATCATTTATCCTCAACAACTGCGACCTCACAGGAACGGACAAATATACCTACCTGGGCCTAGAGATTCACCGGTCAGGGAACTTCAAACAAGCCATAGAGACCCTGAAAGACAAGGCCTGCAAAACCTTCTATGCCATCCGAAGGACACTCTACCATCTGAAGCCACCAGTGAGGGTCTGGCTAAAAATCTTCGACTCCATCATCGCCCCAATCCTCCTGTATGGCAGCGAAGTCTGGGGTCCTCACACCTACCCAGACTGGTCAAAGTGGGACTCCAGTCCAACAGAAATATTCCACCTGGAATTCTGCAAGCACCTTCTCCAGGTCCATCGGAGCACCTCCAACAGTGCTTGTCGGGCCGAGCTGGGCAGATTCCCTCTACACCTGACAGTTCTAAAGAGGGCGCTGTCATTCCGGGCTCACCTGCATAGGAGCAATCCAAGCTCCCATCACCATAAAGCCCTGATACATGAAGGTGAAACAGAAAAACCAGAACCCCCGGAACAGCCCAGCCAAACCCAACCGGAGCAGAACACCAATCACAACAACCTGACAAAAGCCGGAATTAGGAAGATGGCAGATGAAGGCCAGGAGAGGTATGTCAGTGACTGGAAGAATGATATCATCAGCTCACAGAAACTGACCATGTACCGGAGCCTACAGAGAGACTACAGACTGGCCCCATATCTGGAGAAACTCCCGGACCCCAGAGACCGCCAGATCCTGAGCCGATATAGACTCAGCGCCCACAGTCTGGCCATCGAATGTGGCCGACACAGGCAGAGCTACAAGCCCAGGGAGGAAAGACTGTGCCAACACTGTGACCAGGAGGCCATAGAGGACGAAACCCACTTCCTGCTACACTGCTCCAAATACTCAGCAGTGAGGGACACTCACTTCAGGAGACTCTCACATCTCTTCCCAGACTTCATCACCATGAAGGAGGAAGAGAAAACATATATCTTGCTGGGAGAAGAAGAGAGAGCGGTGGAGATAGCAGCGCGGTATGTGAGCGAATGCCATAGACTGCGAGAAAGAGAACTATGATGCCATGGACTATAGCCCCCAACCTGGATCTGCCCCATCCACCTCCCCTATACCATGGACTATAGCCCCCACAATGGACCTGCCCCATCCACCTCCCCTATGCCATGGACTATAGCCCCAACCTGAACCTGCCCCATCCACCTCCCCTATGCCATGGACTATAGCCCCCAACCTGGATCTGCCCCATCCACCTCCCCTATGCCATGGACTATAGCCCCCAACCTGGATCTGCCCCATCCACCTCCCCCCACAGCTTCTACCCAACATCCCCTCAGTCCCTATCCCTATTGCCTCTATACACTTGCTTTGGCAAAACTGATGTGTATTTGGTCCTGCCAATAAAGCTTCTTTGAATCTTGAATCTTGAATACCCTACACTCTATAACATACACTCTATACCCTACACTCTATACCCTACACTCTATACCATACACTCTACACTCTATACCCTACACTCTATACCATACACTCTACACCATACACTCTATAGCATACACTCTATACCCTACACTCTACACTCTATACCCTACACTCTATACCCTACACTCTATAACATACACTCTATACCCTACACTCTACACTCTCTACCCTACACTCTATACCCTACACTCTATAACATACACTCTATACCCTACACTCTATACCCTACACTCTATACCATACACTCTACACTCTATACCCTACACTCTATACCATACACTCTACACCATACACTCTATAGCATACACTCTATACCCTACACTCTACACTCTATACCTTACACTCTATACCCTACACTCTACACCCTGCAATCTATACCCTACACAATATACCCTACACTCTACACTCTATACCCTACACTTTATACCCTACACTCTATACCCTACACTCTATACCCTACACTCTACACTCTATACCCTGCACTCTATAGCCTACACTCTACAATCTATACCATACACTCTATACCCTACACTCTATACCCTACAGTCTATACCCTACACTCTATACCCTACACTCTACACTCTATAACTTACACTCTACACTCTATTCCCTACACTCTATACCCTACACTCTATACCCTACACTCTATACCCTACACTCTATACCCTACACTCTACACCCTACACTCTATACCCTACACTCTATACCATACACTCTATACCCTACACTCTACACTCTATACCCTACACTCTACACCCTACACTCTATACCCTACACTCTAATCCCTACACTCTACACTCTGTACCCTACACTCTATACCCTACACTCTATACCCTACACTCTACCCCCTACACTCTATACCCTACACTCTATACCATACACTCTATACCCTACACTCTACACTCTATACCCTACACTCTACACCCTACACTCTATACCCTACACTCTAATCCCTACACTCTACACTCTGTACCCTACACTCTATACCCTACACTCTATAACATACACTCTATACCCTACACTCTATACCCTACACTCTATACCATACACTCTACACTCTATACCCTACACTCTATACCATACACTCTACACCATACACTCTATAGCATACACTCTATACCCTACACTCTACACTCTATACCCTACACTCTATACCCTACACTCTACACCCTACACTCTATACCCTACACTCTATACCCTACACTCTATACCCTACACTCAACACCCTACACTCTATACCCTACACTCTACACTCTATACCCTACACTCTACACCCTACACTCTATACCCTACACTCTAATCCCTACACTCTACACTCTATACCCTACACTCTATAACCTACACTCTATACCCTACACTCTACACTCTATACCCTACACTCTACACTCTATACCTTACACTCTACACTCTATTCCCTACACTCTATACTCTACACTCTATACCCTACACTCTATACCCTACACTCTACACCCTACACTCTATACCCTACACTCTATACCATACACTCTATACCCTACACTCTACACTCTATACCCTACACTTTACACCCTACACTCTATACCCTACACTCTTATTCCTACACTTTACACTCTGTACCCTAAACTCTATACCCTACACTCTATACCCTACACTCTATACCCTACACTCAACACCCTACACTCTATACCCTACACTCTATACCATACACTCTATACCCTACACTCTACACTCTATACCCTACACTCTACACCCTACACTCTATACCCTACACTCTAATCCCTACACTCTACACTCTATACCCTACACTCTATAACCTACACTCTATACCCTACACTCTACACTCTCTACCCTACACTCTATACCCTACTCTCTATACCCTACACTCTATACCTTACACTCTACACCCTACACTCTATACCCTACACTCTATACCATACACTCTATACCCTACACTCTACACTCTATACCCTACACTCTATACCTTACACTCTAATCCCTACACTCTACACTCTATACCCTACACTCTATACCCTACACTCTACACTCTATACCTTACACTCTACACTCTATTCCCTACACTCTATACTCTACACTCTATACCCTACACTCTATACCCTACACTCTACACCCTACACTCTATACCCTACACTCTATACCATACACTCTATACCCTACACTCTACACTCTATACCCTACACTCTACACCCTACACTCTATACCCTACACTCTTATCCCTACACTCTACACTCTGTACCCTACACTCTATACCCTACACTCTATACCCTACACTCTATACCCTACACTCAACACCCTACTGTCTATACCCTACACTCTATACCATACACTCTATACCCTACACTCTACACTCTATACCCTACACTCTACACCCTACACTCTATTCCCTACACTCTAATCCCTACACTCCACACTCTATACCCTACACTCTATAACCTACACTCTATACCCTACACTCTACACTCTATACCCTACACTCTACACTCTATACCCTACACTCTATACCCTACACTCTATACCCTACACTGTACACTCTATACCCTACACTCTATACCCTACACTCTACACTCTATGCCCTACACTCTACACTCTATACCCTACACTCTACACTCTATACCCTACACTCTATACCCTACACTCTATACCCTACACTCTATACCCTACACTCTACACTCTATGCCCTACACTCTACATTCTATACCTTACACTCTACACTCTATTCCCTACACTCTATTCCCTACACTATATACCCTACACTCTATACCCTACACTCTATACCCTACACTCTATACCCTACACTCTACACCCTACACTCTATACTCTACACTCTATACCATACACTCTATACCCTACACTCTACACTCTATACCCTACACTCTACACCCTACACTCTATACCCTACACTCTACACTCTCTACCCTACACTCTATACCCTACACTCTATACCCTAAACTCTATACCCTACACTCTACACTCTATACCCTACACTCTATACCCTACACTCTATACCCTACACTCTATACCCTACACTCTACACTCTATGCCCTACACTCTACACTCTATACCCTACACTCTATACCCTACACTCTATACCCTACACTCTACACTCTATACCCTACACTCTATACCCTACACTCTATGCCCTACACTCTATACCCTACACTCTATACCCTACACTCTATACCCTACACTCTACACTCTATACCCTACACTCCATACCCTACACTCTATAACCTACACTCTACACTCTATACCATACACTCTATACCATACACTCTATACCCTACACTCTTTACCGTACACTCTATACCCTACACTCTATACCCTACACTCTATACCCTACACTCTACACCCTACACTCTATACCTTACACTCTATACCCTACACTCTATACCCTACACTCTAAACTCTATACCCTACACTCTACACTCTATACCCTACACTCTATAACATACACTCTATACCCTACACTCTATGCCCTACACTCTATACCATACACTCTACACTCTATACCCTACACTCAATACCCTACACTCTACACCCTGCACTCTATACCCTACACACTATACCCTACACTCTACACTCTATACCCTACACTCCATACCCTACACTCTATAACCTACACTCTATACCCTACACTCTATGCCCTACAATCTACACGCTATGCCCTACACTCTACACTCTATACCCCACACTCTATAGCCTACACTCTACAATCTATACCCTACACTCTATACCCTACACTCTATACCCTACAGTCTATACCCTACACTCTATACCCTACACTCTACACTCTATACCTTACACTCTACGCTCTATTCCCTACACTCTATACCCTACACTCTATACCCTACACTCTATACCGTACACTCTATACCCTACACTCTACACCCTACACTCTATACCCTACACTCTATACCATACACTCTATACCCTACACTCTATACCCTACACTCTATACCCTACACTCTAATCCCTACACTCTACACTCTATACCCTACACTCTATACCCTACACTCTACACTCTATACCTTACACTCTACACTCTATTCCCTACACTCTATACCCTACACTCTATACCCTACACTCTATACCCTACACTCTACACCCTACACTCTATACCCTACACTCTATACCATACACTCTATACCCTACACTCTAAACTCTATACCCTACACTCTACACTCTATACCCTACACTATACACCTTACACTCTATACCCTACACTCTTATCCCTACACTCTACACTCTGTACCCTACACTTTATACCCTACATTCTATACCCTACACTCTACACTTTCTACCCTACACTCTATACCCTACACTCTATAACATACACTCTATACCCTACACTCTATACCCTACACTCTATACCCTACACTCTACACTCTATACCCTACACTCTACACCCTGCACTCTATACCCTACACAATATACCCTACACTCTACACTCTATACCCTACACTCTATACCCTACACTCTACACCCTGCACTCTATACCCTACACAATATACCCTACACTCTACACTCTATACCCTACACTCTATACCCTACACTCTATACCCTACACTCTACACTCTATACCCTGCACTCTATAGCCTACACTCTACAATCTATACCATACAGTCTATACCCTACACTCTATACCCTACAGTCTATACCCTACACTCTATACCCTACACTGTACACTCTATACCTTACACTCTACACTCTATTCCCTACACTCTATACCCTACACTCTATACCCTACACTCTATACCCTACACTCTATACCCTACACTCTACACCCTACACTCTATACCCTACACTCTATACCATACACTCTATACCCTACACTCTACACTCTATACCCTACACTCTACACCCTACACTCTATACCCTACACTCTAATCCCTACACTCTACACTCTATACCCTACACTCTTTACCCTAAACTCTACACTCTATACCTTACACTCTACACTCTATACCCTACACTCTACACCCTACACTCTATACCCTACACTCTATACCATACACTCTATACCCTACACTCTACACTCTATACCCTACACTCTACACCCTACACTCTATACCCTACACTCTAATCCCTACACTCTACACTCTATACCCTACACTCTATAACCTACACTCTATACTCTACACTCTACACTCTCTACCCTACACTCTATACCCTACACTCTATACCCTACACTCTATACCCTACACTCAACAGTCTATACCCTACACTCTACACTCTATACCCCACACTCTATACCCTACACTCTATACCCTACACTATACACTCTATACCCTACACTCTATACCCTACACTCTACACTCTATGCCCTACACTCTACAATCTATACCCTACACTCTACACTCTATACCCTACACTCTATACCCTACACTCTATACCCTACACTCTATACCCTACCCTCTACACTCTATGCCCTACACTCTACACTCTATACCTTACACTCTACACTCTATTCCCTACACTCTATTCCCTACACTCTATACCCTACACTCTATACCCTACACTCTACAATCTATATCCTACTCTCTACACTCTATACCTTACACTCTATACCAAACACTGTATACCCTACACTATATACCATACACTCTATATCATACACTCTATACCGTACACTCTATACCCTACACTCTATACCCTACACTCTATACCATACACTCTGTACCCTACACTCTACACTCTATACCCTACACTCTACACCCTACACTCTATACGCTACACTCTAATCCCTACACTCTACACTCTATACCCTACACTCTATACCCTACACTCTATACCCTACACTCTACACTCTCTACCCTACACTCTATACCCTACACTCTACACTCTATACCCTACACTCTATACCCTACACTCTATACCCTACACTCTACACTCTATGCCCTACACTCTACACTCTATACCCTACACTCTATACCCTACACTCTATACCCTACACTCTACACTCTATACCCTACACTCTATACCCTACACTCTATGCCCTACACTCTATACCCTACACTCTATACCCTACACTCTATACCCTACACTCTACACTCTATACCCTACACTCTATACCCTACTCTCTATACCCTACACTATACACTCTATGCCCTACACTCTACACTCTATACCTTACACTCTACACTCTATTCCCTACACTCTATACCCTACACTCTATACCTACACTCTATACCCTACACTCTATACCCTACACTCTATACCCTACACTCTACACCCTACACTCTATACCCTACACTCTATACCATACACTCTATACCCTACACTCTACACTCTATACCCTACACTCTATACCCTACACTCTATACTCTACACTCTACACTCTACACTCTCTACCCTACACTCTATACCCTACACTCTATACCCTACACTCTATACCCTACACTCTACACTCTATACCCTACACTCTATACCCTACACTCTATACCCTACACTCTACACTCTATGCCCTACACTCTACACTCTATACCCTACACTCTATACCCTACACTCTATACCCTACACTCTACACTCTATACCCTACACTCTATACCCTACACTCTATGCCCTACACTCTATACCCTACACTCTATACCCTACACCCTATACCCTACACTCTACACTCTATACCCTACACTCTATACCCTACACTCTATACCCTACACTCTACACTCTATATCCTACACTCTATACCCTACACTCTATACCCTACACTCTACACTCTATACCCTACACTCTATACCCTACACTCTATGCCCTACACTCTATACCCTACACTCTATACCCTGCACTCTACACCCTACACTCTATACCCTACACTCTATACCATACACTCTATACCCTACACTCTACACTCTATACCCTACACTCTACACCCTACACTCTATACGCTACACTCTAATCCCTACACTCTACACTCTATACCCTACACTCTATACCCTACACTCTATACCCTACACTCTATACTCTCTACCCTACACTCTATACCCTACACTCTATACCCTACACTCTATACCCTACACTCTACACTCTATACCCTACACTCTATACCCTACACTCTATACCCTACACTCTATACCCTACACTCTACACTCTATGCCCTACACTCTACACTCTATACCCTACACTCTATACCCTACACTCTATACCCTACACTCTACACTCTATACCCTACACTCTATACCCTACACTCTATGCCCTACACTCTATACCCTACACTCTATACCCTACACTCTAAACCCTACACTCTATACCCTACACTCTATACCCTTCACTCTACACTCTATACCCTACACTCTATACCCTACACTCTATACCCTACACTCTACATTCTATACCCTACACTCTATACCCTACACTCTATGCCCTACACTCTATACCCTACACTCTATACCCTACACTCTATACCCTACACTCTACACTCTATACCCTACACTCTATACCCTACACTCTATACCCTACACTCTAATCCCTACACTCTACACTCTATACCCTACACTCTATACCCTACACTCTACACTCTATACCTTACACTCTACACTCTATTCCCTACACTCTACACCTTACACTCTATACCCTACACTATATACCATACACTCTATACCCTACACTCTACACTCTATACCCTACACTCTACACTCTATACCCTACACTCTATACCCTGTAGAGTGTAGGGTATAGAGTGTAGGGTATAGAGTGTAGGGTATAGAGTGTAGGGTATAGAGTGTAGGGTATAGAGTGTAGGGTATAGAGTGTAGAGTGTAGGGTATAGAGTTTAGAGTGTAGGGTATACGCACATGGAGTACTGTGTCCAGTTTTGGGCACCGGTGCTCATGAAGGATATAATGGAACTAGAGAGAGTACAAAGGAGGGCAACAAAATTAATAAAGGGGATGGGAGAACTACAATACCCAGATAGATTAGCGAAATTAGGATTATTTAGTCTAGAAAAAAGACGACTGAGGGGCGATCTAATAACCATGTATAAGTATATAAGGGGACAATACAAATATCTCGCTGAGGATCTGTTTATACCAAGGAAGGTGACGGGCACAAGGGGGCATTCTTTGCGTCTGGAGGAGAGAAGGTTTTTCCACCAACATAGAAGAGGATTCTTTACTGTTAGGGCAGTGAGAATCTGGAATTGCTTGCCTGAGGAGGTGGTGATGGCGAACTCAGTCGAGGGGTTCAAGAGAGGCCTGGATGTCTTCCTGGAGCAGAACAATATTGTATCATACAATTATTAGGTTCTGTAGAAGGACGTAGATCTGGGGATTTATTATGATGGAATATAGGCTGAACTGGATGGACAAATGTCTTTTTTTGGCCTTATTAACTATGTTATTATGTTACTATTTTACTATGTATAGAGTGTAGGGTATAGAGTGTAAGGTATAAAGTGTAGGGTGTAGAGTGTAGGGTATAGAGTGTAGGGTATAGAGTGTACGGTATAGAGTGTAGGGTATAGAGTGTATGGTATAGAGTGTAGGGTATAGTAAAAGAATAAAAACTGAAAATGTAGGCCCCTTAAAAAATAGTGAGGAAAGAATGGTTGTAGATGACGAGGAAAAAGCTAACATATTAAACACCTTCTTCTCCACGGTATTCACAGTGGAAAATGAAATGCTAGGTGAAATCCCAAGAAACAATGAAAACCCTATATTAAGGGTTACCAATCTAACCCAAGAAGAGGTGCGAAACCGGCTAAATAAGATTAAAATAGATAAATCTCCGGGTCCGGATGGCATACACCCACGAGTACTAAGAGAACTAAGTAATGTAATAGATAAACCATTATTTCTTATTTTTAGGGACTCTATAGCGACAGGGTCTGTTCCGCAGGATTGGCGCATAGCAAATGTGGTGCCAATATTCAAAAAGGGCTCTAAAAGTGAACCTGGAAATTATAGGCCAGTAAGTCTAACCTCTATTGTTGGTAAAATATTTGAAGGGTTTCTGAGGGATGTTATTCTGGATTATCTCAATGAGAATAACTGTTTAACTCCATATCAGCATGGGTTTATGAGAAATCGCTCCTGTCAAACCAATCTAATCAGTTTTTATGAAGAGGTAAGCTATAGGCTGGACCACGGTGAGTCATTGGACGTGGTATATCTCGATTTTTCCAAAGCGTTTGATACCGTGCCGCACAAGAGGTTGGTACACAAAATGAGAATGCTTGGTCTGGGGGAAAATGTGTGTAAATGGGTTAGTAACTGGCTTAGTGATAGAAAGCAGAGGGTGGTTATAAATGGTATAGTCTCTAACTGGGTCGCTGTGACCAGTGGGGTACCGCAGGGGTCAGTATTGGGACCTGTTCTCTTCAACATATTCATTAATGATCTGGTAGAAGGTTTACACAGTAAAATATCGATATTTGCAGATGATACAAAACTATGTAAAGCAGTTAATACAAGTGAAGATAGTATTCTGCTACAGATGGATCTGGATAAGTTGGAAACTTGGGCTGAAAGGTGGCAGATGAGGTTTAACAATGATAAATGTAAGGTTATACACATGGGAAGAAGGAATCAATGTCACCATAACACACTGAATGGGAAACCACTGGGTAAATCTGACAGGGAGAAGGACTTGGGGATCCTAGTTAATGATAAACTTACCTGGAGCAGCCAGTGCCAGGCAGCAGCTGCCAAGGCAAACAGGATCATGGGGTGCATTAAAAGAGGTCTGGATACACATGATGAGAGCATTATACTGCCTCTGTACAAATCCCTAGTTAGACCGCACATGGAGTACTGTGTCCAGTTTTGGGCACCGGTGCTCAGGAAGGATATAATGGAACTAGAGAGAGTACAAAGGAGGGCAACAAAATTAATAAAGGGGATGGGAGAACTACAATACCCAGATAGATTAGCGAAATTAGGATTATTTAGTCTAGAAAAAAGACGACTGAGGGGCGATCTAATAACCATGTATAAGTATATAAGGGGACAATACAAATATCTCGCTGAGGATCTGTTTATACCAAGGAAGGTGACGGGCACAAGGGGGCATTCTTTGCGTCTGGAGGAGAGAAGGTTTTTCCACCAACATAGAAGAGGATTCTTTACTGTTAGGGCAGTGAGAATCTGGAATTGCTTGCCTGAGGAGGTGGTGATGGCGAACTCAGTCGAGGGGTTCAAGAGAGGCCTGGATGTCTTCCTGGAGCAGAACAATATTGTATCATACAATTAGGTTCTGTAGAAGGACGTAGATCTGGGGATTTATTATGATGGAATATAGGCTGAACTGGATGGACAAATGTCTTTTGGACATTTACACATGGATGGAATATAGGCTGAACTGGATGGACAAATGTCTTTTTTCGGCCTTACTAACTATGTTACTATGTATGTATGTATAGAGTGTAGAGTGTAGGGTATAGAGTGTAGGGTATAGAGTGTATGGTATAGAGTGTAGGGTGTAGAGTGTAGGGTATAGAGTGTAGGGCATAGGGTGTAGGGTATAGAGTGTAGGGTATAGAGTGTAGAGTGTAGGGTATAGAGTGTAGGGTATAGAGTGTAGTGTAGAGAGTGTAGGGTAGAGAGTGTATGTTATAGAGTGTAGGGTATAGAGTGTAGAGTGTAGGGTATAGAGTTTAGAGTGTAGGGTATAGAGTGTAGGGTATAGAGTGTAAGGTATAGAGTGTAGGGTGTAGAGTGTAGGGTATAGAGTGTAGGGCATAGGGTGTAGGGTATAGAGTGTAGGGTATAGAGTGTAGAGTGTAGGGTATAGAGTGTAGGGTATAGAGTGTAGTGTAGAGAGTGTAGGGTAGAGAGTGTAGAGTGTAGGGTATAGAGTGTAGGGTATAGAGTGTAGGGTATAGAGTGTAGAGTGTAGGGATTAGAGTGTAGGGTATAGAGTGTAGGGTGTAGAGTGTAGGGTATAGAGTGTAGAGTGTAGGGTATAGAGTGTATGGTATAGAGTGTAGGGTATAGAGTGTAGGGTGTAGAGTGTAGGGTATAGAGTGTAGGGCATAGAGTGTAGGGTATAGATTGTAGGGTATAGAGTGTAGAGTGTAGGGTATAGAGTGTATGGTATAGAGTGTAGGGTATAGAGTGTAGGGTATAGAGTGTAGGGTATAGAGTGTAGGGCAAAGAGTGTAGGGTATAGAGTGTAGGGTATAGAGTGTAGAGTGTAGGGTATAGAGTGTAGGGTATAGAGTGTAGGGTATATAGTGTAGAGTGTAGGGTATAGAGTGTAGGGTATAGAGTGTAGGGTATAGAGTGCAGGGTATAGAGTGTAGAGTGTAGGGTATAGAGTGTAGAGTGTAGGGTATAGAGTGTAGGGTATGGAGTGTAGGGTATAGAGTGTTGGGTAAAGAGTGTAGAGTGTAGGGTATAGAGTGTAGAGTGTAGAAATTAGAGTGTAGGGTATAGAGTGTAGGGTATAGAGTGTAGGGTATAGAGTGTAGAGTGTAGGTTATAGAGTGTATGGTATAGAGTGTAGGGTATAGAGTGTAGGGTGTAGAGTGTAGGGTATAGAGTGTAGGGCATAGAGTGTAAGGTATAGAGTGTAGGGTATAGAGTGTAGGGCAAAGAGTGTAGGGTATAGAGTGTAGGGTATAGAGTGTAGAGTGTAGGGTATAGAGTGTAGGGTATAGAGTGTAGGGTATAGAGTGTAGGGTATATAGTGTAGAGTGTAGGGTATAGAGTGTAGGGTATAGAGTGTAGGGTATAGAGTGTAGGGAATAGAGTGTAGAGTGTAAGGTATAGAGTGTAGAGTGTAGGGTATAGAGTGTAGGGTATAGAGTGTAGAGTGTAGGGATTAGAGTGTAGGGTATAGAGTGTAGGGTGTAGAGTGTAGGGTATAGAGTGTAGAGTGTAGGGTATAGAGTGTATGGTATAGAGTGTGGGGTATAGAGTGTAGGGTGTAGAGTGTAGGGTATAGAGTGTAGGGTATAGAGTGTAGGGTATAGAGTGTAGGGAATAGAGTGTAGAGTGTAAGGTATAGAGTGTAGAGTGTAGGGTATAGAGTGTAGGGTATAGACTGTAGGGTATAGAGTGTAGGGTATAGAGTGTAGGGTATAGATTGTAGAGTGTAGGCTATAGAGTGTAGGGTATAGAGTGTAGGGTATAGAGTGTAGGGTATAGAGTGTAGGGTATAGAGTGTAGGGTATAAAGTGTAGAGTGTAGGGTATAGAGTGTATAGTGTAGGGTATAGAGTGTAGGGTATAGAGTGTAGGGTATAGAGTGTAGAGTGTAGGGTATAGAGTGTAGAGTGTATGGTATAGAGTGTAGGGTATAGAGTGTAGGGTATAGAGTGTATGTTATAGAGTGTAGGGTATAGAGTGTAGAGTGTAGGGTATAGAGTTTAGATTGTAGGGTATAGAGTGTAGGGTTTAGAGTGTAAGGTATAGAGTGTAGGGTGTAGAGTGTAGGGTATAGAGTGTAGGGTATATAGTGTATTGTATAGAGTGTATGGTATAGAGTGTAGGGTATAGATTGTATGGTATAGAGTGTAGGGTATAGAATGTAGAGTGTAGGGTATAGAGTGTAGGGTATAGAGTGTAGGGTATAGAGTGTAGAGTGTAGGGTATAGAGTGTAGGGTATAGAGTGTAGGGTATAGAGTGTAGGGCATAGAGTGTAGGGTATAGAGTGTAGAGTGTAGGGTATAGAGTGTAGGGTATAGAGTGTAGAGTGTAGGGTATAGAGTGTAGGGTATAGAGTGTAGGGTATAGAGTGTAGGGTATAAAGTGTAGAGTGTAGGGTATAGAGTGTAGAGTGTAGGGTATAGAGTGTAGGGTATATAGTGTAGGGTATAGAGTGTAGGGTATAGAGTGTAGAGTGTAGGGTATAGAGTGTAGAGTGTAGGGTTTATAGTGTATGGTATAGAGTGTAGGGTATAGAGTGTAGGGTGTAGAGTGTTGGGTATAGAGTGTAGGGTATAGAGTGTAGGGTATAGAGTGTAGGGTATAGAGTGTAGGGAATAGAGTGTAGAGTGTAAGGTATAGAGTGTAGAGTGTAGGGTATAGAGTGTAGGGTATAGAGTGTAGAGTGTAGGGATTAGAGTGTAGGGTATAGAGTGTAAGGTATAGAGTGTAGGGTATAGAGTGTAGAGTGTAGGGTATAGAGTGTAGGGTATAGAGTGTAGGGTATAGAGTGTAGGGCATAGAGTGTAGGGTATAGAGTGTAGGGTATAGAGTGTAGAGTGTAGGGTATAGAGTGTAGGGTATAGAGTGTAGGGTATAGAGTGTAGAGTGTAGGGTATAGAGTTTAGAGTGTAGGGTATAGAGTGTAGGGTATAGAGTGTAAGGTATAGAGTGTAGGGTGTAGAGTGTAGGGTATAGAGTGTAGGGTATAGAGTGTAGGGTATAGAGTGTACGGTATAGAGTGTAGGGTATAGAGTGTATGGTATAGAGTGTAGGGTATAGAGTGTAGGGTATAGAGTGTATGGTATAGAGTGTAGGGTATAGAGTGTAGGGTATAGAGTGTAGAGTGTAGGGTATAGAGTGTAGGGTATAGAGTGTAGAGTGTAGGGTATAGAGTGTAGGGTATAGAGTGTAGGGTATAGAATGTAGGGTATAGAGTGTAGGGTATAGAGTGTAGAGTGTAGGGTATAGAGTGTAGGGTATAGAGTGTAGGGTATAGAGTGTAGAGTGTAGGGTATAGAGTGTAGGGTATAGAGTGTAGGGTATAGAGTGTAGGGCATAGAGTGTAGGGTATAGAGTGTAGAGTGTAGGGTATAGAGTGTAGGGTATAGAGTGTAGAGTGTAGAGTATAGAGTGTAGGGTATAGAGTGTAGGGTATAGAGTGTAGGGTATAGAGTGTAGGGTATAGAGTGTAGAGTGTAGGGTATAGAGTGTAGAGTGTAGGGTATAGAGTGTAGGGTATATAGTGTAGGGTATAGAGTGTAGAGTATAGAGTGTAGAGTGTAGGGTATAGAGTGTAGAGTGTAGGGTATAGAGTGTATGGTATAGAGTGTAGGGTATAGAGTGTAGGGTATAGAGTGTAGGGAATAGAGTGTAGAGTGTAAGGTATAGAGTGTAGAGTGTAGGGCATAGAGTGTAGAGTGTAGGGTATAGAGTGTAGGGTATAGAGTGTAGGGTATAGAGTGTAGTGTATAGAGTGTAGAGTGTAGGGTATAGAGTGTAGAGTGTAGGGTATAGAGTGTAGAGTGTAGGGCATAGAGTGTAGAGTGTAGGGTATAGAGTGTAGGGTATAGAGTGTAGGGTATAGAGTGTAGGGTATAGAGTGTAGAGTGTAGGGTATAGAGTGTAGAGTGTAGGGTATAGAGTGTAGGGTATAGAGTGTAGGGTAGAGAGTGTAGGGTAGAGAGTGTAGAGTGTAGGGTATAGAGTGTAGGGTATAGAGTGTAGGGTATAGAGTGTAGAGTGTAGGGATTAGAGTGTAGTGTATAGAGTGTAGAGTGTAGAGTGTAGGGTATAGAGTGTAGAGTGTAGGGTATAGAGTGTATGGTATAGAGTGTAGGGTATAGAGTGTGGGGTGTAGAGTGTAGGGTATAGAGTGTAGGGTATAGAGTGTAGGGTATAGAGTGTAGGGAATAGAGTGTAGAGTGTAAGGTATAGAGTGTAGAGTGTAGGGCATAGAGTGTAGAGTGTAGGGTATAGAGTGTAGGGTATAGAGTGTAGGGTATAGAGTGTAGGGTATAGAGTGTAGAGTGTAGGGTATAGAGTGTAGAGTGTAGGGTATAGAGTGTAGAGTGTAGGGTATAGAGTGTAGGGTATAGAGTGTAGGGTATAGAGTGTAGGGTATAGAGTGTAGAGTGTAGGGTATAGAGTGTAGAGTGTAGGGTATAGAGTGTAGGGTATAGAGTGCAGGGTATAGAGTGTAGGGTAGAGAGTGTAGAGTGTAGGGTATAGAGTGTAGGGTATAGAGTGTAGGGTGTAGAGTGTAGGGTATAGAGTGTAGAGTGTATGGTATAGAGTGTAGGGTATAGAGTGTAGGGTGTAGAGTGTAGGGTATAGAGTGTAGGGTATAGAGTGTAGGGTATAGAGTGTAGGGAATAGAGTGTAGAGTGTAAGGTATAGAGTGTAGAGTGTAGGGTATAGAGTGTAGAGTATAGAGAGTAGAGTGTAGGGATTAGAGTGTAGGGTATAGAGTGTAGGGTGTAGAGTGTAGGGTATAGAGTGTAGGGTGTAGGGTATAGAGTGTATGGTATAGAGTGTAGGGTATAGAGTGTAGGGTGTAGAGTGTAGGGTATAGAGTGTAGGGTATAGAGTGTAGGGTATAGAGTGTAGGGTATAGAGTGTAGGGAATAGAGTGTAGAGTGTAAGGTATAGAGTGTAGAGTGTAGGGTATAGAGTGTAGGGTATAGACTGTAGGGTATAGAGTGTAGGGTATAGAGTGTAGGGTATAGATTGTAGAGTGTAGGCTATAGAGTGTAGGGTGTAGAGTGTAGAGTGTAGGGTATAGAGTGTAGGGCATAGAGTGTAGGGTATAGAGTGTAGGGTATAGAGTGTAGAGTGTAGGGTATAGTGTGTAGGGTATAGAGTGCAGGGTGTAGAGTGTAGGGTATAGAGTGTAGGGTATAGAGTGTAGAGTGTAGGGTATAGAGTGTATGCTATAGAGTGTATGGTGTAGAGTGTATGGTATAGAGTGTAGGGTATAGAGTGTAGGGTATAGAGTGTATGTTATAGAGTGTAGGGTATAGAGTGTAGGGTAGAGAGTGTAGAGTGTAGGGTATAGAGTGTAGGGTATAGAGTGTAGGGTATAGAGTGTAGAGTGTTGGGATTAGAGTGTAGGGTATAGAGTGTAGGATGTAGAGTGTAGGGTATAGAGTGTAGAGTGTAGGGTATAGAGTGTAGAGTGTATGGTATAGAGTGTAGGGTATAGAGTGTAGGGTATAGAGTGTACGTTATAGAGTGTAGGGTGTAGAGTGTAGGGTATAGAGTGTAGGGTGTAGGGTATAGAGTGTATGGTATAGAGTGTAGGGTATAGAGTGTAGGGTGTAGAGTGTAGGGTATAGAGTGTAGGGTATAGAGTGTAGGGTATAGAGTGTAGGGTATAGAGTGTAGGGAATAGAGTGTAGAGTGTAAGGTATAGAGTGTAGAGTGTAGGGTATAGAGTGTAGGGTATAGACTGTAGGGTATAGAGTGTAGGGTATAGAGTGTAGGGTATAGATTGTAGAGTGTAGGCTATAGAGTGTAGGGTGTAGAGTGTAGAGTGTAGGGTATAGAGTGTAGGGCATAGAGTGTAGGGTATAGAGTGTAGGGTATAGAGTGTAGAGTGTAGGGTATAGTGTGTAGGGTATAGAGTGCAGGGTGTAGAGTGTAGGGTATAGAGTGTAGGGTATAGAGTGTAGAGTGTAGGGTATAGAGTGTATGCTATAGAGTGTATGGTGTAGAGTGTATGGTATAGAGTGTAGGGTATAGAGTGTAGGGTATAGAGTGTATGTTATAGAGTGTAGGGTATAGAGTGTAGGGTAGAGAGTGTAGAGTGTAGGGTATAGAGTGTAGGGTATAGAGTGTAGGGTATAGAGTGTAGAGTGTTGGGATTAGAGTGTAGGGTATAGAGTGTAGGATGTAGAGTGTAGGGTATAGAGTGTAGAGTGTAGGGTATAGAGTGTAGAGTGTATGGTATAGAGTGTAGGGTATAGAGTGTAGGGTATAGAGTGTACGTTATAGAGTGTAGGGTATAGAGTGTAGGGTAGAGAGTGTAGAGTGTAGGGTATAGAGTGTAGGGTATAGAGTGTAGGGTATAGAGTGTAGAGTGTAGGGTATAGAGTGTATGCTATAGAGTGTATGGTGTAGAGTGTAGGGTGTAGAGTGTAGTGTATAGAGTGTAGAGTGTAGGGTATAGAGTGTATGGTATAGATTGTAGGGTATAGAGTGTGGGGTGTAGAGTGTAGGGTATAGAGTGTAGGGTATAGAGTGTAGGGAATAGAGTGTAGAGTGTAAGGTATAGAGTGTAGAGTGTAGGGCATAGAGTGTAGAGTGTAGGGTATAGAGTGTAGGGTATAGAGTGTAGGGTATAGAGTGTAGGGTATAGAGTGTAGGGTATAGAGTGTAGAGTGTAGGGTATAGAGTGTAGAGTGTAGGGCATAGAGTGTAGAGTGTAGGGTATAGAGTGTAGGGTATAGAGTGTAGGGTATAGAGTGTAGGGTATAGAGTGTAGAGTGTAGGGTATAGAGTGTAGAGTGTAGGGTATAGAGTGTAGGGTATATAGAGTTTTGGTAGAGAGTGTAGGGTAGAGAGTGTAGAGTGTAGGGTATAGAGTGTAGGGTATAGAGTGTAGGGTATAGAGTGTAGAGTGTAGGGATTAGAGTGTAGTGTATAGAGTGTAGGGTGTAGAGTGTAGGGTATAGAGTGTAGAGTGTAGGGTATAGAGTGTATGGTATAGAGTGTAGGGTATAGAGTGTGGGGTGTAGAGTGTAGGGTATAGAGTGTAGGGTATAGAGTGTAGGGTATAGAGTGTAGGGAATAGAGTGTAGAGTGTAAGGTATAGAGTGTAGAGTGTAGGGCATAGAGTGTAGAGTGTAGGGTATAGAGTGTAGGGTATAGAGTGTAGGGTATAGAGTGTAGGGTATAGAGTGTAGAGTGTAGGGTATAGAGTGTAGAGTGTAGGGTATAGAGTGTAGAGTGTAGGGCATAGAGTGTAGAGTGTAGGGTATAGAGTGTAGGGTATAGAGTGTAGGGTATAGAGTGTAGGGTATAGAGTGTAGAGTGTAGGGTATAGAGTGTAGAGTGTAGGGTATAGAGTGTAGGGTATAGAGTGTAGGGTAGAGAGTGTAGGGTAGAGAGTGTAGAGTGTAGGGTATAGAGTGTAGGGTATAGAGTGTAGGGTATAGAGTGTAGAGTGTAGGGATTAGAGTGTAGTGTATAGAGTGTAGGGTGTAGAGTGTAGGGTATAGAGTGTAGAGTGTAGGGTATAGAGTGTATGGTATAGAGTGTAGGGTATAGAGTGTGGGGTGTAGAGTGTAGGGTATAGAGTGTAGGGTATAGAGTGTAGGGTATAGAGTGTAGGGAATAGAGTGTAAAGTGTAAGGTATAGAGTGTAGAGTGTAGGGCATAGAGTGTAGAGTGTAGGGTATAGAGTGTAGGGTATAGAGTGTAGGGTATAGAGTGTAGGGTATAGAGTGTAGAGTGTAGGGTATAGAGTGTAGAGTGTAGGGTATAGAGTGTAGAGTGTAGGGTATAGAGTGTAGGGTATAGAGTGTAGGGTATAGAGTGTAGGGTATAGAGTGTAGAGTGTAGGGTATAGAGTGTAGAGTGTAGGGTATAGAGTGTAGGGTATAGAGTGCAGGGTATAGAGTGTAGGGTAGAGAGTGTAGAGTGTAGGGTATAGAGTGTAGGGTATAGAGTGTAGGGTGTAGAGTGTAGGGTATAGAGTGTAGAGTGTAGGGTATAGAGTGTATGGTATAGAGTGTAGGGTATAGAGTGTAGGGTGTAGAGTGTAGGGTATAGAGTGTAGGGTATAGAGTGTAGGGTATAGAGTGTAGGGAATAGAGTGTAGAGTGTAAGGTATAGAGTGTAGAGTGTAGGGTATAGAGTGTAGAGTATAGAGAGTAGAGTGTAGGGATTAGAGTGTAGGGTATAGAGTGTAGGGTGTAGAGTGTAGGGTATAGAGTGTAGAGTGTAGGGTATAGAGTGTATGGTATAGAGTGTAGGGTATAGAGTGTAGGGTGTAGAGTGTAGGGTATAGAGTGTAGGGTATAGAGTGTAGGGTATAGAGTGTAGGGAATAGAGTGTAGAGTGTAAGGTATAGAGTGTAGAGTGTAGGGTATAGAGTGTAGGGTATAGACTGTAGGGTATAGAGTGTAGGGTATAGAGTGTAGGGTATAGAGTGTAGAGTGTAGGGTATAGAGTGTATGGTATAGAGTGTAGGGTATAGAGTGTAGGGTGTAGAGTGTAGGGTATAGAGTGTAGGGTATAGAGTGTAGGGTATAGAGTGTAGGGAATAGAGTGTAGAGTGTAAGGTATAGAGTGTAGAGTGTAGGGTATAGAGTGTAGGGTGTAGAGTGTAGGGTATAGAGTGTAGGGTATAGAGTGTAGGGTATAGAGTGTAGGGAATAGAGTGTAGAGTGTAAGGTATAGAGTGTAGAGTGTAGGGTATAGAGTTTAGAGTGTAGGGTATAGAGTGTAGGGTATAGAGTGTAAGGTACAGAGTGTAGGGTGTAGAGTGTAGGGTATAGAGTGTAGGGTATAGAGTGTAGGGTATAGAGTGTACGGTATAGAGTGTAGGGTATAGAGTGTATGGTATAGAGTGTAGGGTATAGAGTGTAGGGTATAGAGTGTATGGTATAGAGTGTAGGGTATAGAGTGTAGGGTATAGAGTGTAGAGTGTAGGGTATAGAGTGTAGGGTATAGAGTGTAGAGTGTAGGGTATAGAGTGTAGGGTATAGAGTGTAGGGTATAGAATGTAGGGTATAGAGTGTAGGGTATAGAGTGTAGAGTGTAGGGTATAGAGTGTAGGGTATAGAGTGTAGGGTATAGAGTGTAGAGTGTAGGGTATAGAGTGTAGGGTATAGAGTGTAGGGTATAGAGTGTAGGGCATAGAGTGTAGGGTATAGAGTGTAGAGTGTAGGGTATAGAGTGTAGGGTATAGAGTGTAGAGTGTAGAGTATAGAGTGTAGGGTATAGAGTGTAGGGTATAGAGTGTAGGGTATAGAGTGTAGGGTATAGAGTGTAGAGTGTAGGGTATAGAGTGTAGAGTGTAGGGTATAGAGTGTAGGGTATATAGTGTAGGGTATAGAGTGTAGAGTATAGAGTGTAGAGTGTAGGGTATAGAGTGTAGAGTGTAGGGTATAGAGTGTATGGTATAGAGTGTAGGGTATAGAGTGTAGGGTATAGAGTGTAGGGAATAGAGTGTAGAGTGTAAGGTATAGAGTGTAGAGTGTAGGGCATAGAGTGTAGAGTGTAGGGTATAGAGTGTAGGGTATAGAGTGTAGGGTATAGAGTGTAGGGTATAGAGTGTAGAGTGTAGGGTATAGAGTGTAGAGTGTAGGGTATAGAGTGTAGAGTGTAGGGCATAGAGTGTAGAGTGTAGGGTATAGAGTGTAGGGTATAGAGTGTAGGGTATAGAGTGTAGGGTATAGAGTGTAGAGTGTAGGGTATAGAGTGTAGAGTGTAGGGTATAGAGTGTAGGGTATAGAGTGTAGGGTAGAGAGTGTAGGGTAGAGAGTGTAGAGTGTAGGGTATAGAGTGTAGGGTATAGAGTGTAGGGTATAGAGTGTAGAGTGTAGGGATTAGAGTGTAGTGTATAGAGTGTAGAGTGTAGAGTGTAGGGTATAGAGTGTAGAGTGTAGGGTATAGAGTGTATGGTATAGAGTGTAGGGTATAGAGTGTGGGGTGTAGAGTGTAGGGTATAGAGTGTAGGGTATAGAGTGTAGGGTATAGAGTGTAGGGAATAGAGTGTAGAGTGTAAGGTATAGAGTGTAGAGTGTAGGGCATAGAGTGTAGAGTGTAGGGTATAGAGTGTAGGGTATAGAGTGTAGGGTATAGAGTGTAGGGTATAGAGTGTAGAGTGTAGGGTATAGAGTGTAGAGTGTAGGGTATAGAGTGTAGAGTGTAGGGTATAGAGTGTAGGGTATAGAGTGTAGGGTATAGAGTGTAGGGTATAGAGTGTAGAGTGTAGGGTATAGAGTGTAGAGTGTAGGGTATAGAGTGTAGGGTATAGAGTGCAGGGTATAGAGTGTAGGGTAGAGAGTGTAGAGTGTAGGGTATAGAGTGTAGGGTATAGAGTGTAGGGTGTAGAGTGTAGGGTATAGAGTGTAGAGTGTATGGTATAGAGTGTAGGGTATAGAGTGTAGGGTGTAGAGTGTAGGGTATAGAGTGTAGGGTATAGAGTGTAGGGTATAGAGTGTAGGGAATAGAGTGTAGAGTGTAAGGTATAGAGTGTAGAGTGTAGGGTATAGAGTGTAGAGTATAGAGAGTAGAGTGTAGGGATTAGAGTGTAGGGTATAGAGTGTAGGGTGTAGAGTGTAGGGTATAGAGTGTAGGGTGTAGGGTATAGAGTGTATGGTATAGAGTGTAGGGTATAGAGTGTAGGGTGTAGAGTGTAGGGTATAGAGTGTAGGGTATAGAGTGTAGGGTATAGAGTGTAGGGTATAGAGTGTAGGGAATAGAGTGTAGAGTGTAAGGTATAGAGTGTAGAGTGTAGGGTATAGAGTGTAGGGTATAGACTGTAGGGTATAGAGTGTAGGGTATAGAGTGTAGGGTATAGATTGTAGAGTGTAGGCTATAGAGTGTAGGGTGTAGAGTGTAGAGTGTAGGGTATAGAGTGTAGGGCATAGAGTGTAGGGTATAGAGTGTAGGGTATAGAGTGTAGAGTGTAGGGTATAGTGTGTAGGGTATAGAGTGCAGGGTGTAGAGTGTAGGGTATAGAGTGTAGGGTATAGAGTGTAGAGTATAGAGCCACATGCTCACCGGTTTGCCACATGATGTAGGCCTATGGACTGAACAAGAAACCACCAAATATTTTAACCAGTCATCGTTCTCACAACACTGAGGACCAGTCATTCGAAATGACTTCTCCATGCATTTTATGCATTGGTAAAAGCACTATGATGAAAAGTGTGATATGTTTTCAGGTATCTCCTATACTAATAGAGCCACATGCTCACCGGTTTGCCACATGATGTAGGCCTATGGACTGAACAAGAAACCACCAAAAATTTTAACCAGTCATCGTTCTCACAACACTGAGGACCAGTCATTCGAAATGACTTCTCCATGCATTTTATGCATTGGTAAAAGCACTATGATGAAAAGTGTGATATGTTTTCAGGTATCTCCTATACTTATAGAGCCACATGCTCACCGGTTTGCCACATGATGTAGGCCTATGGACTGAACAAGAAACCACCAAAAATTTTAACCAGTCATCGTTCTCACAACACTGAGGACCAGTCATTCGAAATGACTTCTCCATGCATTTTATGCATTGGTAAAACCACTATGATGAAAAGTGTGATATGTTTTCAGGTATCTCCTATACTAATAGAGCCACATGCTCACCGGTTTGCCACATGATGTAGGCCTATGGACTGAACAAAAAACCACCAAAAATTTTAACCAGTCATCGTTCTCACAACACTGAGGACCAGTCATTCGAAATGACTTCTCCATGCATTTTATGCATTGGTAAAAGCACTATGATGAAAAGTGTGATATGTTTTCAGGTATCTCCTATACTAATAGAGCCACATGCTCACCGGTTTGCCACATGATGTAGGCCTATGGACTGAACAAGAAACCACCAAAAATTTTAACCAGTCATCGTTCTCACAACACTGAGGACCAGTCATTCGAAATGACTTCTCCATGCATTTTATGCATTGGTAAAAGCACTATGATGAAAAGTGTGATATGTTTTCAGGTATCTCCTATACTAATAGAGCCACATGCTCACCGGTTTGCCACATGATGTAGGCCTATGGACTGAACAAGAAACCACCAAAAATTTTAACCAGTCATCGTTCTCACAACACTGAGGACCAGTCATTCGAAATGACTTCTCCATGCATTTTATGCATTGGTAAAAGCACTATGATGAAAAGTGTGATATGTTTTCAGGTATCTCCTATACTAATAGAGCCACATGCTCACCGGTTTGCCACATGATGTAGGCCTATGGACTGAACAAGAAACCACCAAAAATTTTAACCAGTCATCGTTCTCACAACACTGAGGACCAGTCATTCGAAATGACTTCTCCATGCATTTTATGCATTGGTAAAAGCACTATGATGAAAAGTGTGATATGTTTTCAGGTATCTCCTATACTAATAGAGCCACATGCTCACCGGTTTGCCACATGATGTAGGCCTATGGACTGAACAAGAAACCACCAAAAATTTTAACCAGTCATCGTTCTCACAACACTGAGGACCAGTCATTCGAAATGACTTCTCCATGCATTTTATGCATTGGTAAAAGCACTATGATGAAAAGTGTGATATGTTTTCAGGTATCTCCTATACTAATAGAGCCACATGCTCACCGGTTTGCCACATGATGTAGGCCTATGGACTGAACAAGAAACCACCAAAAATTTTAACCAGTCATCGTTCTCACAACACTGAGGACCAGTCATTCGAAATGACTTCTCCATGCATTTTATGCATTGGTAAAAGCACTATGATGAAAAGTGTGATATGTTTTCAGGTATCTCCTATACTAATAGAGCCACATGCTCACCGGTTTGCCACATGATGTAGGCCTATGGACTGAACAAGAAACCACGAAAAATTTTAACCAGTCATCGTTCTCACAACACTGAGGACCAGTCATTCGAAATGACTTCTCCATGCATTTTATGCATTGGTAAAAGCACTATGATGAAAAGTGTGATATGTTTTCAGGTATCTCCTATACTAATAGAGCCACATGCTCACCGGTTTGCCACATGATGTAGGCCTATGGACTGAACAAGAAACCACGAAAAATTTTAACCAGTCATCGTTCTCACAACACTGAGGACCAGTCATTCGAAATGACTTCTCCATGCATTTTATGCATTGGTAAAAGCACTATGATGAAAAGTGTGATATGTTTTCAGGTATCTCCTATACTAATAGAGCCACATGCTCACCGGTTTGCCACATGATGTAGGCCTATGGACTGAACAAGAAACCACCAAAAATTTTAACCAGTCATCGTTCTCACAACACTGAGGACCAGTCATTCGAAATGACTTCTCCACGCATTTTATGCATTGGTAAAAGCACTATGATGAAAAGTGTGATATGTTTTCAGGTATCTCCTATACTAATAGAGCCACATGCTCACCGGTTTGCCACATGATGTAGGCCTATGGACTGAACAAGAAACCACCAAAAATTTTAACCAGTCATCGTTCTCACAACACTGAGGACCAGTCATTCGAAATGACTTCTCCATGCATTTTATGCATTGGTAAAAGCACTATGATGAAAAGTGTGATATGTTTTCAGGTATCTCCTATACTAATAGAGCCACATGCTCACCGGTTTGCCACATGATGTAGGCCTATGGACTGAACAAGAAACCACCAAAAATTTTAACCAGTCATCGTTCTCACAACACTGAGGACCAGTCATTCGAAATGACTTCTCCATGCATTTTATGCATTGGTAAAAGCACTATGATGAAAAGTGTGATATGTTTTCAGGTATCTCCTATACTAATAGAGCCACATGCTCACCGGTTTGCCACATGATGTAGGCCTATGGACTGAACAAGAAACCACCAAAAATTTTAACCAGTCATCGTTCTCACAACACTGAGGACCAGTCATTCGAAATGACTTCTCCATGCATTTTATGCATTGGTAAAAGCACTATGATGAAAAGTGTGATATGTTTTCAGGTATCTCCTATACTAATAGAGCCACATGCTCACCGGTTTGCCACATGATGTAGGCCTATGGACTGAACAAGAAACCACCAAAAATTTTAACCAGTCATCGTTCTCACAACACTGAGGACCAGTCATTCGAAATGACTTCTCCATGCATTTTATGCATTGGTAAAAGCTCTATGATGAAAAGTGTGATATGTTTTCAGGTATCTCCTATACTAATAGAGCCACATGCTCACCGGTTTGCCACATGATGTAGGCCTATGGACTGAACAAGAAACCACCAAAAATTTTAACCAGTCATCGTTCTCACAACACTGAGGACCAGTCATTCGAAATGACTTCTCCATGCATTTTATGCATTGGTAAAAGCACTATGATGAAAAGTGTGATATGTTTTCAGGTATCTCCTATACTAATAGAGCCACATGCTCACCGGTTTGCCACATGATGTAGGCCTATGGACTGAACAAGAAACCACCAAAAATTTTAACCAGTCATCGTTCTCACAACACTGAGGACCAGTCATTCGAAATGACTTCTCCATGCATTTTATGCATTGGTAAAAGCACTATGATGAAAAGTGTGATATGTTTTCAGGTATCTCCTATACTAATAGAGCCACATGCTCACCGGTTTGCCACATGATGTAGGCCTATGGACTGAACAAGAAACCACCAAAAATTTTAACCAGTCATCGTTCTCACAACACTGAGGACCAGTCATTCGAAATGACTTCTCCATGCATTTTATGCATTGGTAAAAGCACTATGATGAAAAGTGTGATATGTTTTCAGGTATCTCCTATACTAATAGAGCCACATGCTCACCGGTTTGCCACATGATGTAGGCCTATGGACTGAACAAGAAACCACCAAAAATTTTAACCAGTCATCGTTCTCACAACACTGAGGACCAGTCATTCGAAATGACTTCTCCATGCATTTTATGCATTGGTAAAAGCACTGTGATGAAAAGTGTGATATGTTTTCAGGTATCTCCTATACTAATAGAGCCACATGCTCACCGGTTTGCCACATGATGTAGGCCTATGGACTGAACAAGAAACCACCAAATATTTTAACCAGTCATCGTTCTCACAACACTGAGGACCAGTCATTCGAAATGACTTCTCCATGCATTTTATGCATTGGTAAAAGCACTATGATGAAAAGTGTGATATGTTTTCAGGTATCTCCTATACTAATAGAGCCACATGCTCACCGGTTTGCCACATGATGTAGGCCTATGGACTGAACAAGAAACCACCAAAAATTTTAACCAGTCATCGTTCTCACAACACTGAGGACCAGTCATTCGAAATGACTTCTCCATGCATTTTATGCATTGGTAAAAGCACTATGATGAAAAGTGTGATATGTTTTCAGGTATCTCCTATACTTATAGAGCCACATGCTCACCGGTTTGCCACATGATGTAGGCCTATGGACTGAACAAGAAACCACCAAAAATTTTAACCAGTCATCGTTCTCACAACACTGAGGACCAGTCATTCGAAATGACTTCTCCATGCATTTTATGCATTGGTAAAAGCCACTATGATGAAAAGTGTGATATGTTTTCAGGTATCTCCTATACTAATAGAGCCACATGCTCACCGGTTTGCCACATGATGTAGGCCTATGGACTGAACAAGAAACCACCAAAAATTTTAACCAGTCATCGTTCTCACAACACTGAGGACCAGTCATTCGAAATGACTTCTCCATGCATTTTATGCATTGGTAAAAGCACTATGATGAAAAGTGTGATATGTTTTCAGGTATCTCCTATACTAATAGAGCCACATGCTCACCGGTTTGCCACATGATGTAGGCCTATGGACTGAACAAGAAACCACCAAAAATTTTAACCAGTCATCGTTCTCACAACACTGAGGACCAGTCATTCGAAATGACTTCTCCATGCATTTTATGCATTGGTAAAAGCACTATGATGAAAAGTGTGATATGTTTTCAGGTATCTCCTATACTAATAGAGCCACATGCTCACCGGTTTGCCACATGATGTAGGCCTATGGACTGAACAAGAAACCACCGAAAAATTTTAACCAGTCATCGTTCTCACAACACTGAGGACCAGTCATTCGAAATGACTTCTCCATGCATTTTATGCATTGGTAAAAGCACTATGATGAAAAGTGTGATATGTTTTCAGGTATCTCCTATACTAATAGAGCCACATGCTCACCGGTTTGCCACATGATGTAGGCCTATGGACTGAACAAGAAACCACCAAAAATTTTAACCAGTCATCGTTCTCACAACACTGAGGACCAGTCATTCGAAATGACTTCTCCATGCAGTTTTATGCATTGGTAAAAGCACTATGATGAAAAGTGTGATATGTTTTCAGGTATCTCCTATACTAATAGAGCCACATGCTCACCGGTTTGCCACATGATGTAGGCCTATGGACTGAACAAGAAACCACCAAAAATTTTAACCAGTCATCGTTCTCACAACACTGAGGACCAGTCATTCGAAATGACTTCTCCATGCATTTTATGCATTGGTAAAAGCACTATGATGAAAAGTGTGATATGTTTTCAGGTATCTCCTATACTAATAGAGCCACATGCTCACCGGTTTGCCACATGATGTAGGCCTATGGACTGAACAAGAAACCACCAAAAATTTTAACCAGTCATCGTTCTCACAACACTGAGGACCAGTCATTCGAAATGACTTCTCCATGCATTTTATGCATTGGTAAAAGCACTATGATGAAAAGTGTGATATGTTTTCAGGTATCTCCTATACTAATAGAGCCACATGCTCACCGGTTTGCCACATGATGTAGGCCTATGGACTGAACAAGAAACCACCAAAAATTTTAACCAGTCATCGTTCTCACAACACTGAGGACCAGTCATTCGAAATGACTTCTCCATGCATTTTATGCATTGGTAAAAGCACTATGATGAAAAGTGTGATATGTTTTCAGGTATCTCCTATACTAATAGAGCCACATGCTCACCGGTTTGCCACATGATGTAGGCCTATGGACTGAACAAGAAACCACCAAAAATTTTAACCAGTCATCGTTCTCACAACACTGAGGACCAGTCATTCGAAATGACTTCTCCATGCATTTTATGCATTGGTAAAAGCACTATGATGAAAAGTGTGATATGTTTTCAGGTATCTCCTATACTAATAGAGCCACATGCTCACCGGTTTGCCACATGATGTAGGCCTATGGACTGAACAAGAAACCACCAAAAATTTTAACCAGTCATCGTTCTCACAACACTGAGGACCAGTCATTCGAAATGACTTCTCCATGCATTTTATGCATTGGTAAAAGCACTATGATGAAAAGTGTGATATGTTTTCAGGTATCTCCTATACTAATAGAGCCACATGCTCACCGGTTTGCCACATGATGTAGGCCTATGGACTGAACAAGAAACCACCAAAAATTTTAACCAGTCATCGTTCTCACAACACTGAGGACCAGTCATTCGAAATGACTTCTCCATGCATTTTATGCATTGGTAAAAGCACTATGATGAAAAGTGTGATATGTTTTCAGGTATCTCCTATACTAATAGAGCCACATGCTCACCGGTTTGCCACATGATGTAGGCCTATGGACTGAACAAGAAACCACCAAAAATTTTAACCAGTCATCGTTCTCACAACACTGAGGACCAGTCATTCGAAATGACTTCTCCATGCATTTTATGCATTGGTAAAAGCACTATGATGAAAAGTGTGATATGTTTTCAGGTTATCTCCTATACTAATAGAGCCACATGCTCACCGGTTTGCCACATGATGTAGGCCTATGGACTGAACAAGAAACCACCAAAAATTTTAACCAGTCATCGTTCTCACAACACTGAGGACCAGTCATTCGAAATGACTTCTCCATGCATTTTATGCATTGGTAAAAGCACTATGATGAAAAGTGTGATATGTTTTCAGGTATCTCCTATACTAATAGAGCCACATGCTCACCGGTTTGCCACATGATGTAGGCCTATGGACTGAACAAGAAACCACCAAAAATTTTAACCAGTCATCGTTCTCACAACACTGAGGACCAGTCATTCGAAATGACTTCTCCATGCATTTTATGCATTGGTAAAAGCACTATGATGAAAAGTGTGATATGTTTTCAGGTATCTCCTATACTAATAGAGCCACATGCTCACCGGTTTGCCACATGATGTAGGCCTATGGACTGAACAGAGAAACCACCGAAAAATTTTAACCAGTCATCGTTCTCACAACACTGAGGACCAGTCATTCGAAATGACTTCTCCATGCATTTTATGCATTGGTAAAAGCACTATGATGAAAAGTGTGATATGTTTTCAGGTATCTCCTATACTAATAGAGCCACATGCTCACCGGTTTGCCACATGATGTAGGCCTATGGACTGAACAAGAAACCACCAAAAATTTTAACCAGTCATCGTTCTCACAACACTGAGGACCAGTCATTCGAAATGACTTCTCCATGCATTTTATGCATTGGTAAAAGCACTATGATGAAAAGTGTGATATGTTTTCAGGTATCTCCTATACTAATAGAGCCACATGCTCACCGGTTTGCCACATGATGTAGGCCTATGGACTGAACAAGAAACCACCAAAAATTTTAACCAGTCATCGTTCTCACAACACTGAGGACCAGTCATTCGAAATGACTTCTCCATGCATTTTATGCATTGGTAAAAGCACTATGATGAAAAGTGTGATATGTTTTCAGGTATCTCCTATACTAATAGAGCCACATGCTCACCGGTTTGCCACATGATGTAGGCCTATGGACTGAACAAGAAACCACCAAAAATTTTAACCAGTCATCGTTCTCACAACACTGAGGACCAGTCATTCGAAATGACTTCTCCATGCATTTTATGCATTGGTAAAAGCACTATGATGAAAAGTGTGATATGTTTTCAGGTATCTCCTATACTAATAGAGCCACATGCTCACCGGTTTGCCACATGATGTAGGCCTATGGACTGAACAAGAAACCACCAAAAATTTTAACCAGTCATCGTTCTCACAACACTGAGGACCAGTCATTCGAAATGACTTCTCCATGCATTTTATGCATTGGTAAAAGCACTATGATGAAAAGTGTGATATGTTTTCAGGTATCTCCTATACTAATAGAGCCACATGCTCACCGGTTTGCCACATGATGTAGGCCTATGGACTGAACAAGAAACCACCAAAAATTTTAACCAGTCATCGTTCTCACAACACTGAGGACCAGTCATTCGAAATGACTTCTCCATGCATTTTATGCATTGGTAAAAGCACTATGATGAAAAGTGTGATATGTTTTCAGGTATCTCCTATACTAATAGAGCCACATGCTCACCGGTTTGCCACATGATGTAGGCCTATGGACTGAACAAGAAACCACCAAAAATTTTAACCAGTCATCGTTCTCACAACACTGAGGACCAGTCATTCGAAATGACTTCTCCATGCATTTTATGCATTGGTAAAAGCACTATGATGAAAAGTGTGATATGTTTTCAGGTATCTCCTATACTAATAGAGCCACATGCTCACCGGTTTGCCACATGATGTAGGCCTATGGACTGAACAAGAAACCACCAAAAATTTTAACCAGTCATCGTTCTCACAACACTGAGGACCAGTCATTCGAAATGACTTCTCCATGCATTTTATGCATTGGTAAAAGCACTATGATGAAAAGTGTGATATGTTTTCAGGTATCTCCTATACTAATAGAGCCACATGCTCACCGGTTTGCCACATGATGTAGGCCTATGGACTGAACAAGAAACCACCAAAAATTTTAACCAGTCATCGTTCTCACAACACTGAGGACCAGTCATTCGAAATGACTTCTCCATGCATTTTATGCATTGGTAAAAGCACTATGATGAAAAGTGTGATATGTTTTCAGGTATCTCCTATACTAATAGAGCCACATGCTCACCGGTTTGCCACATGATGTAGGCCTATGGACTGAACAAGAAACCACCAAAAATTTTAACCAGTCATCGTTCTCACAACACTGAGGACCAGTCATTCGAAATGACTTCTCCATGCATTTTATGCATTGGTAAAAGCACTATGATGAAAAGTGTGATATGTTTTCAGGTATCTCCTATACTAATAGAGCCACATGCTCACCGGTTTGCCACATGATGTAGGCCTATGGACTGAACAAGAAACCACCAAAAATTTTAACCAGTCATCGTTCTCACAACACTGAGGACCAGTCATTCGAAATGACTTCTCCATGCATTTTATGCATTGGTAAAAGCACTATGATGAAAAGTGTGATATGTTTTCAGGTATCTCCTATACTAATAGAGCCACATGCTCACCGGTTTGCCACATGATGTAGGCCTATGGACTGAACAAGAAACCACCAAAAATTTTAACCAGTCATCGTTCTCACAACACTGAGGACCAGTCATTCGAAATGACTTCTCCATGCATTTTATGCATTGGTAAAAGCACTATGATGAAAAGTGTGATATGTTTTCAGGTATCTCCTATACTAATAGAGCCACATGCTCACCGGTTTGCCACATGATGTAGGCCTATGGACTGAACAAGAAACCACCAAAAATTTTAACCAGTCATCGTTCTCACAACACTGAGGACCAGTCATTCGAAATGACTTCTCCATGCATTTTATGCATTGGTAAAAGCACTATGATGAAAAGTGTGATATGTTTTCAGGTATCTCCTATACTAATAGAGCCACATGCTCACCGGTTTGCCACATGATGTAGGCCTATGGACTGAACAAGAAACCACCAAAAATTTTAACCAGTCATCGTTCTCACAACACTGAGGACCAGTCATTCGAAATGACTTCTCCATGCATTTTATGCATTGGTAAAAGCACTATGATGAAAAGTGTGATATGTTTTCAGGTATCTCCTATACTAATAGAGCCACATGCTCACCGGTTTGCCACATGATGTAGGCCTATGGACTGAACAAGAAACCACCAAAAATTTTAACCAGTCATCGTTCTCACAACACTGAGGACCAGTCATTCGAAATGACTTCTCCATGCATTTTATGCATTGGTAAAAGCACTATGATGAAAAGTGTGATATGTTTTCAGGTATCTCCTATACTAATAGAGCCACATGCTCACCGGTTTGCCACATGATGTAGGCCTATGGACTGAACAAGAAACCACCAAAAATTTTAACCAGTCATCGTTCTCACAACACTGAGGACCAGTCATTCGAAATGACTTCTCCATGCATTTTATGCATTGGTAAAAGCACTATGATGAAAAGTGTGATATGTTTTCAGGTATCTCCTATACTAATAGAGCCACATGCTCACCGGTTTGCCACATGATGTAGGCCTATGGACTGAACAAGAAACCACCAAAAATTTTAACCAGTCATCGTTCTCACAACACTGAGGACCAGTCATTCGAAATGACTTCTCCATGCATTTTATGCATTGGTAAAAGCACTATGATGAAAAGTGTGATATGTTTTCAGGTATCTCCTATACTAATAGAGCCACATGCTCACCGGTTTGCCACATGATGTAGGCCTATGGACTGAACAAGAAACCACCAAAAATTTTAACCAGTCATCGTTCTCACAACACTGAGGACCAGTCATTCGAAATGACTTCTCCATGCATTTTATGCATTGGTAAAAGCACTATGATGAAAAGTGTGATATGTTTTCAGGTATCTCCTATACTAATAGAGCCACATGCTCACCGGTTTGCCACATGATGTAGGCCTATGGACTGAACAAGAAACCACCAAAAATTTTAACCAGTCATCGTTCTCACAACACTGAGGACCAGTCATTCGAAATGACTTCTCCATGCATTTTATGCATTGGTAAAAGCACTATGATGAAAAGTGTGATATGTTTTCAGGTATCTCCTATACTAATAGAGCCACATGCTCACCGGTTTGCCACATGATGTAGGCCTATGGACTGAACAAGAAACCACCAAAAATTTTAACCAGTCATCGTTCTCACAACACTGAGGACCAGTCATTCGAAATGACTTCTCCATGCATTTTATGCATTGGTAAAAGCACTATGATGAAAAGTGTGATATGTTTTCAGGTATCTCCTATACTAATAGAGCCACATGCTCACCGGTTTGCCACATGATGTAGGCCTATGGACTGAACAAGAAACCACCAAAAATTTTAACCAGTCATCGTTCTCACAACACTGAGGACCAGTCATTCGAAATGACTTCTCCATGCATTTTATGCATTGGTAAAAGCACTATGATGAAAAGTGTGATATGTTTTCAGGTATCTCCTATACTAATAGAGCCACATGCTCACCGGTTTGCCACATGATGTAGGCCTATGGACTGAACAAGAAACCACCAAAAATTTTAACCAGTCATCGTTCTCACAACACTGAGGACCAGTCATTCGAAATGACTTCTCCATGCATTTTATGCATTGGTAAAAGCACTATGATGAAAAGTGTGATATGTTTTCAGGTATCTCCTATACTAATAGAGCCACATGCTCACCGGTTTGCCACATGATGTAGGCCTATGGACTGAACAAGAAACCACCAAAAATTTTAACCAGTCATCGTTCTCACAACACTGAGGACCAGTCATTCGAAATGACTTCTCCATGCATTTTATGCATTGGTAAAAGCACTATGATGAAAAGTGTGATATGTTTTCAGGTATCTCCTATACTAATAGAGCCACATGCTCACCGGTTTGCCACATGATGTAGGCCTATGGACTGAACAAGAAACCACCAAAAATTTTAACCAGTCATCGTTCTCACAACACTGAGGACCAGTCATTCGAAATGACTTCTCCATGCATTTTATGCATTGGTAAAAGCACTATGATGAAAAGTGTGATATGTTTTCAGGTATCTCCTATACTAATAGAGCCACATGCTCACCGGTTTGCCACATGATGTAGGCCTATGGACTGAACAAGAAACCACCAAAAATTTTAACCAGTCATCGTTCTCACAACACTGAGGACCAGTCATTCGAAATGACTTCTCCATGCATTTTATGCATTGGTAAAAGCACTATGATGAAAAGTGTGATATGTTTTCAGGTATCTCCTATACTAATAGAGCCACATGCTCACCGGTTTGCCACATGATGTAGGCCTATGGACTGAACAAGAAACCACCAAAAATTTTAACCAGTCATCGTTCTCACAACACTGAGGACCAGTCATTCGAAATGACTTCTCCATGCATTTTATGCATTGGTAAAAGCACTATGATGAAAAGTGTGATATGTTTTCAGGTATCTCCTATACTAATAGAGCCACATGCTCACCGGTTTGCCACATGATGTAGGCCTATGGACTGAACAAGAAACCACCAAAAATTTTAACCAGTCATCGTTCTCACAACACTGAGGACCAGTCATTCGAAATGACTTCTCCATGCATTTTATGCATTGGTAAAAGCACTATGATGAAAAGTGTGATATGTTTTCAGGTATCTCCTATACTAATAGAGCCACATGCTCACCGGTTTGCCACATGATGTAGGCCTATGGACTGAACAAGAAACCACCAAAAATTTTAACCAGTCATCGTTCTCACAACACTGAGGACCAGTCATTCGAAATGACTTCTCCATGCATTTTATGCATTGGTAAAAGCACTATGATGAAAAGTGTGATATGTTTTCAGGTATCTCCTATACTAATAGAGCCACATGCTCACCGGTTTGCCACATGATGTAGGCCTATGGACTGAACAAGAAACCACCAAAAATTTTAACCAGTCATCGTTCTCACAACACTGAGGACCAGTCATTCGAAATGACTTCTCCATGCATTTTATGCATTGGTAAAAGCACTATGATGAAAAGTGTGATATGTTTTCAGGTATCTCCTATACTAATAGAGCCACATGCTCACCGGTTTGCCACATGATGTAGGCCTATGGACTGAACAAGAAACCACCAAAAATTTTAACCAGTCATCGTTCTCACAACACTGAGGACCAGTCATTCGAAATGACTTCTCCATGCATTTTATGCATTGGTAAAAGCACTATGATGAAAAGTGTGATATGTTTTCAGGTATCTCCTATACTAATAGAGCCACATGCTCACCGGTTTGCCACATGATGTAGGCCTATGGACTGAACAAGAAACCACCAAAAATTTTAACCAGTCATCGTTCTCACAACACTGAGGACCAGTCATTCGAAATGACTTCTCCATGCATTTTATGCATTGGTAAAAGCACTATGATGAAAAGTGTGATATGTTTTCAGGTATCTCCTATACTAATAGAGCCACATGCTCACCGGTTTGCCACATGATGTAGGCCTATGGACTGAACAAGAAACCACCAAAAATTTTAACCAGTCATCGTTCTCACAACACTGAGGACCAGTCATTCGAAATGACTTCTCCATGCATTTTATGCATTGGTAAAAGCACTATGATGAAAAGTGTGATATGTTTTCAGGTATCTCCTATACTAATAGAGCCACATGCTCACCGGTTTGCCACATGATGTAGGCCTATGGACTGAACAAGAAACCACCAAAAATTTTAACCAGTCATCGTTCTCACAACACTGAGGACCAGTCATTCGAAATGACTTCTCCATGCATTTTATGCATTGGTAAAAGCACTATGATGAAAAGTGTGATATGTTTTCAGGTATCTCCTATACTAATAGAGCCACATGCTCACCGGTTTGCCACATGATGTAGGCCTATGGACTGAACAAGAAACCACCAAAAATTTTAACCAGTCATCGTTCTCACAACACTGAGGACCAGTCATTCGAAATGACTTCTCCATGCATTTTATGCATTGGTAAAAGCACTATGATGAAAAGTGTGATATGTTTTCAGGTATCTCCTATACTAATAGAGCCACATGCTCACCGGTTTGCCACATGATGTAGGCCTATGGACTGAACAAGAAACCACCAAAAATTTTAACCAGTCATCGTTCTCACAACACTGAGGACCAGTCATTCGAAATGACTTCTCCATGCATTTTATGCATTGGTAAAAGCACTATGATGAAAAGTGTGATATGTTTTCAGGTATCTCCTATACTAATAGAGCCACATGCTCACCGGTTTGCCACATGATGTAGGCCTATGGACTGAACAAGAAACCACCAAAAATTTTAACCAGTCATCGTTCTCACAACACTGAGGACCAGTCATTCGAAATGACTTCTCCATGCATTTTATGCATTGGTAAAAGCACTATGATGAAAAGTGTGATATGTTTTCAGGTATCTCCTATACTAATAGAGCCACATGCTCACCGGTTTGCCACATGATGTAGGCCTATGGACTGAACAAGAAACCACCAAAAATTTTAACCAGTCATCGTTCTCACAACACTGAGGACCAGTCATTCGAAATGACTTCTCCATGCATTTTATGCATTGGTAAAAGCACTATGATGAAAAGTGTGATATGTTTTCAGGTATCTCCTATACTAATAGAGCCACATGCTCACCGGTTTGCCACATGATGTAGGCCTATGGACTGAACAAGAAACCACCAAAAATTTTAACCAGTCATCGTTCTCACAACACTGAGGACCAGTCATTCGAAATGACTTCTCCATGCATTTTATGCATTGGTAAAAGCACTATGATGAAAAGTGTGATATGTTTTCAGGTATCTCCTATACTAATAGAGCCACATGCTCACCGGTTTGCCACATGATGTAGGCCTATGGACTGAACAAGAAACCACCAAAAATTTTAACCAGTCATCGTTCTCACAACACTGAGGACCAGTCATTCGAAATGACTTCTCCATGCATTTTATGCATTGGTAAAAGCACTATGATGAAAAGTGTGATATGTTTTCAGGTATCTCCTATACTAATAGAGCCACATGCTCACCGGTTTGCCACATGATGTAGGCCTATGGACTGAACAAGAAACCACCAAAAATTTTAACCAGTCATCGTTCTCACAACACTGAGGACCAGTCATTCGAAATGACTTCTCCATGCATTTTATGCATTGGTAAAAGCACTATGATGAAAAGTGTGATATGTTTTCAGGTATCTCCTATACTAATAGAGCCACATGCTCACCGGTTTGCCACATGATGTAGGCCTATGGACTGAACAAGAAACCACCAAAAATTTTAACCAGTCATCGTTCTCACAACACTGAGGACCAGTCATTCGAAATGACTTCTCCATGCATTTTATGCATTGGTAAAAGCACTATGATGAAAAGTGTGATATGTTTTCAGGTATCTCCTATACTAATAGAGCCACATGCTCACCGGTTTGCCACATGATGTAGGCCTATGGACTGAACAAGAAACCACCAAAAATTTTAACCAGTCATCGTTCTCACAACACTGAGGACCAGTCATTCGAAATGACTTCTCCATGCATTTTATGCATTGGTAAAAGCACTATGATGAAAAGTGTGATATGTTTTCAGGTATCTCCTATACTAATAGAGCCACATGCTCACCGGTTTGCCACATGATGTAGGCCTATGGACTGAACAAGAAACCACCAAAAATTTTAACCAGTCATCGTTCTCACAACACTGAGGACCAGTCATTCGAAATGACTTCTCCATGCATTTTATGCATTGGTAAAAGCACTATGATGAAAAGTGTGATATGTTTTCAGGTATCTCCTATACTAATAGAGCCACATGCTCACCGGTTTGCCACATGATGTAGGCCTATGGACTGAACAAGAAACCACCAAAAATTTTAACCAGTCATCGTTCTCACAACACTGAGGACCAGTCATTCGAAATGACTTCTCCATGCATTTTATGCATTGGTAAAAGCACTATGATGAAAAGTGTGATATGTTTTCAGGTATCTCCTATACTAATAGAGCCACATGCTCACCGGTTTGCCACATGATGTAGGCCTATGGACTGAACAAGAAACCACCAAAAATTTTAACCAGTCATCGTTCTCACAACACTGAGGACCAGTCATTCGAAATGACTTCTCCATGCATTTTATGCATTGGTAAAAGCACTATGATGAAAAGTGTGATATGTTTTCAGGTATCTCCTATACTAATAGAGCCACATGCTCACCGGTTTGCCACATGATGTAGGCCTATGGACTGAACAAGAAACCACCAAAAATTTTAACCAGTCATCGTTCTCACAACACTGAGGACCAGTCATTCGAAATGACTTCTCCATGCATTTTATGCATTGGTAAAAGCACTATGATGAAAAGTGTGATATGTTTTCAGGTATCTCCTATACTAATAGAGCCACATGCTCACCGGTTTGCCACATGATGTAGGCCTATGGACTGAACAAGAAACCACCAAAAATTTTAACCAGTCATCGTTCTCACAACACTGAGGACCAGTCATTCGAAATGACTTCTCCATGCATTTTATGCATTGGTAAAAGCACTATGATGAAAAGTGTGATATGTTTTCAGGTATCTCCTATACTAATAGAGCCACATGCTCACCGGTTTGCCACATGATGTAGGCCTATGGACTGAACAAGAAACCACCAAAAATTTTAACCAGTCATCGTTCTCACAACACTGAGGACCAGTCATTCGAAATGACTTCTCCATGCATTTTATGCATTGGTAAAAGCACTATGATGAAAAGTGTGATATGTTTTCAGGTATCTCCTATACTAATAGAGCCACATGCTCACCGGTTTGCCACATGATGTAGGCCTATGGACTGAACAAGAAACCACCAAAAATTTTAACCAGTCATCGTTCTCACAACACTGAGGACCAGTCATTCGAAATGACTTCTCCATGCATTTTATGCATTGGTAAAAGCACTATGATGAAAAGTGTGATATGTTTTCAGGTATCTCCTATACTAATAGAGCCACATGCTCACCGGTTTGCCACATGATGTAGGCCTATGGACTGAACAAGAAACCACCAAAAATTTTAACCAGTCATCGTTCTCACAACACTGAGGACCAGTCATTCGAAATGACTTCTCCATGCATTTTATGCATTGGTAAAAGCACTATGATGAAAAGTGTGATATGTTTTCAGGTATCTCCTATACTAATAGAGCCACATGCTCACCGGTTTGCCACATGATGTAGGCCTATGGACTGAACAAGAAACCACCAAAAATTTTAACCAGTCATCGTTCTCACAACACTGAGGACCAGTCATTCGAAATGACTTCTCCATGCATTTTATGCATTGGTAAAAGCACTATGATGAAAAGTGTGATATGTTTTCAGGTATCTCCTATACTAATAGAGCCACATGCTCACCGGTTTGCCACATGATGTAGGCCTATGGACTGAACAAGAAACCACCAAAAATTTTAACCAGTCATCGTTCTCACAACACTGAGGACCAGTCATTCGAAATGACTTCTCCATGCATTTTATGCATTGGTAAAAGCACTATGATGAAAAGTGTGATATGTTTTCAGGTATCTCCTATACTAATAGAGCCACATGCTCACCGGTTTGCCACATGATGTAGGCCTATGGACTGAACAAGAAACCACCAAAAATTTTAACCAGTCATCGTTCTCACAACACTGAGGACCAGTCATTCGAAATGACTTCTCCATGCATTTTATGCATTGGTAAAAGCACTATGATGAAAAGTGTGATATGTTTTCAGGTATCTCCTATACTAATAGAGCCACATGCTCACCGGTTTGCCACATGATGTAGGCCTATGGACTGAACAAGAAACCACCAAAAATTTTAACCAGTCATCGTTCTCACAACACTGAGGACCAGTCATTCGAAATGACTTCTCCATGCATTTTATGCATTGGTAAAAGCACTATGATGAAAAGTGTGATATGTTTTCAGGTATCTCCTATACTAATAGAGCCACATGCTCACCGGTTTGCCACATGATGTAGGCCTATGGACTGAACAAGAAACCACCAAAAATTTTAACCAGTCATCGTTCTCACAACACTGAGGACCAGTCATTCGAAATGACTTCTCCATGCATTTTATGCATTGGTAAAAGCACTATGATGAAAAGTGTGATATGTTTTCAGGTATCTCCTATACTAATAGAGCCACATGCTCACCGGTTTGCCACATGATGTAGGCCTATGGACTGAACAAGAAACCACCAAAAATTTTAACCAGTCATCGTTCTCACAACACTGAGGACCAGTCATTCGAAATGACTTCTCCATGCATTTTATGCATTGGTAAAAGCACTATGATGAAAAGTGTGATATGTTTTCAGGTATCTCCTATACTAATAGAGCCACATGCTCACCGGTTTGCCACATGATGTAGGCCTATGGACTGAACAAGAAACCACCAAAAATTTTAACCAGTCATCGTTCTCACAACACTGAGGACCAGTCATTCGAAATGACTTCTCCATGCATTTTATGCATTGGTAAAAGCACTATGATGAAAAGTGTGATATGTTTTCAGGTATCTCCTATACTAATAGAGCCACATGCTCACCGGTTTGCCACATGATGTAGGCCTATGGACTGAACAAGAAACCACCAAAAATTTTAACCAGTCATCGTTCTCACAACACTGAGGACCAGTCATTCGAAATGACTTCTCCATGCATTTTATGCATTGGTAAAAGCACTATGATGAAAAGTGTGATATGTTTTCAGGTATCTCCTATACTAATAGAGCCACATGCTCACCGGTTTGCCACATGATGTAGGCCTATGGACTGAACAAGAAACCACCAAAAATTTTAACCAGTCATCGTTCTCACAACACTGAGGACCAGTCATTCGAAATGACTTCTCCATGCATTTTATGCATTGGTAAAAGCACTATGATGAAAAGTGTGATATGTTTTCAGGTATCTCCTATACTAATAGAGCCACATGCTCACCGGTTTGCCACATGATGTAGGCCTATGGACTGAACAAGAAACCACCAAAAATTTTAACCAGTCATCGTTCTCACAACACTGAGGACCAGTCATTCGAAATGACTTCTCCATGCATTTTATGCATTGGTAAAAGCACTATGATGAAAAGTGTGATATGTTTTCAGGTATCTCCTATACTTAATTACCAATGCATAAAATGCATGGAGAAGTCATTTCGAATGACTGGTCCTCAGTGTTGTGAGAACGATGACTGGTTAAAATTTTTGGTGGTTTCTTGTTCAGTCCATAGGCCTACATCATGTGGCAAACCGGTGAGCATGTGGCTCTATTAGTATAGGAGATACCTGAAAACATATCACACTTTTCATCATAGTGCTTTTACCAATGCATAAAATGCATGGAGAAGTCATTTCGAATGACTGGTCCTCAGTGTTGTGAGAACGATGACTGGTTAAAATTTTTGGTGGTTTCTTGTTCAGTCCATAGGCCTACATCATGTGGCAAAGAGCCGGTGAGCATGTGGCTCTATTAGTATAGGAGATACCTGAAAACATATCACACTTTTCATCATAGTGCTTTTACCAATGCATAAAATGCATGGAGAAGTCATTTCGAATGACTGGTCCTCAGTGTTGTGAGAACGATGACTGGTTAAAATTTTTGGTGGTTTCTTGTTCAGTCCATAGGCCTACATCATGTGGCAAACCGGTGAGCATGTGGCTCTATTAGTATAGGAGATACCTGAAAACATATCACACTTTTCATCATAGTGCTTTTACCAATGCATAAAATGCATGGAGAAGTCATTTCGAATGACTGGTCCTCAGTGTTGTGAGAACGATGACTGGTTAAAATTTTTGGTGGTTTCTTGTTCAGTCCATAGGCCTACATCATGTGGCAAACCGGTGAGCATGTGGCTCTATTAGTATAGGAGATACCTGAAAACATATCACACTTTTCATCATAGTGCTTTTACCAATGCATAAAATGCATGGAGAAGTCATTTCGAATGACTGGTCCTCAGTGTTGTGAGAACGATGACTGGTTAAAATTTTTGGTGGTTTCTTGTTCAGTCCATAGGCCTACATCATGTGGCAAACCGGTGAGCATGTGGCTCTATTAGTATAGGAGATACCTGAAAACATATCACACTTTTCATCATAGTGCTTTTACCAATGCATAAAATGCATGGAGAAGTCATTTCGAATGACTGGTCCTCAGTGTTGTGAGAACGATGACTGGTTAAAATTTTTGGTGGTTTCTTGTTCAGTCCATAGGCCTACATCATGTGGCAAACCGGTGAGCATGTGGCTCTATTAGTATAGGAGATACCTGAAAACATATCACACTTTTCATCATAGTGCTTTTACCAATGCATAAAATGCATGGAGAAGTCATTTCGAATGACTGGTCCTCAGTGTTGTGAGAACGATGACTGGTTAAAATTTTTGGTGGTTTCTTGTTCAGTCCATAGGCCTACATCATGTGGCAAACCGGTGAGCATGTGGCTCTATTAGTATAGGAGATACCTGAAAACATATCACACTTTTCATCATAGTGCTTTTACCAATGCATAAAATGCATGGAGAAGTCATTTCGAATGACTGGTCCTCAGTGTTGTGAGAACGATGACTGGTTAAAATTTTTGGTGGTTTCTTGTTCAGTCCATAGGCCTACATCATGTGGCAAACCGGTGAGCATGTGGCTCTATTAGTATAGGAGATACCTGAAAACATATCACACTTTTCATCATAGTGCTTTTACCAATGCATAAAATGCATGGAGAAGTCATTTCGAATGACTGGTCCTCAGTGTTGTGAGAACGATGACTGGTTAAAATTTTTGGTGGTTTCTTGTTCAGTCCATAGGCCTACATCATGTGGCAAACCGGTGAGCATGTGGCTCTATTAGTATAGGAGATACCTGAAAACATATCACACTTTTCATCATAGTGCTTTTACCAATGCATAAAATGCATGGAGAAGTCATTTCGAATGACTGGTCCTCAGTGTTGTGAGAACGATGACTGGTAAAATTTTTGGTGGTTTCTTGTTCAGTCCATAGGCCTACATCATGTGGCAAACCGGTGAGCATGTGGCTCTATTAGTATAGGAGATACCTGAAAACATATCACACTTTTCATCATAGTGCTTTTACCAATGCATAAAATGCATGGAGAAGTCATTTCGAATGACTGGTCCTCAGTGTTGTGTAAACGATGACTGGTTAAAATTTTTGGTGGTTTCTTGTTCAGTCCATAGGCCTACATCATGTGGCAAACCGGTGAGCATGTGGCTCTATTAGTATAGGAGATACCTGAAAACATATCACACTTTTCATCATAGTGCTTTTACCAATGCATAAAATGCATGGAGAAGTCATTTCGAATGACTGGTCCTCAGTGTTGTGAGAACGATGACTGGTTAAAATTTTTGGTGGTTTCTTGTTCAGTCCATAGGCCTACATCATGTGGCAAACCGGTGAGCATGTGGCTCTATTAGTATAGGAGATACCTGAAAACATATCACACTTTTCATCATAGTGCTTTTACCAATGCATAAAATGCATGGAGAAGTCATTTCGAATGACTGGTCCTCAGTGTTGTGAGAACGATGACTGGTTAAAATTTTTGGTGGTTTCTTGTTCAGTCCATAGGCCTACATCATGTGGCAAACCGGTGAGCATGTGGCTCTATTAGTATAGGAGATACCTGAAAACATATCACACTTTTCATCATAGTGCTTTTACCAATGCATAAAATGCATGGAGAAGTCATTTCGAATGACTGGTCCTCAGTGTTGTGAGAACGATGACTGGTTAAAATTTTTGGTGGTTTCTTGTTCAGTCCATAGGCCTACATCATGTGGCAAACCGGTGAGCATGTGGCTCTATTAGTATAGGAGATACCTGAAAACATATCACACTTTTCATCATAGTGCTTTTACCAATGCATAAAATGCATGGAGAAGTCATTTCGAATGACTGGTCCTCAGTGTTGTGAGAACGATGACTGGTTAAAATTTTTGGTGGTTTCTTGTTCAGTCCATAGGCCTACATCATGTGGCAAACCGGTGAGCATGTGGCTCTATTAGTATAGGAGATACCTGAAAACATATCACACTTTTCATCATAGTGCTTTTACCAATGCATAAAATGCATGGAGAAGTCATTTCGAATGACTGGTCCTCAGTGTTGTGAGAACGATGACTGGTTAAAATTTTTGGTGGTTTCTTGTTCAGTCCATAGGCCTACATCATGTGGCAAACCGGTGAGCATGTGGCTCTATTAGTATAGGAGATACCTGAAAACATATCACACTTTTCATCATAGTGCTTTTACCAATGCATAAAATGCATGGAGAAGTCATTTCGAATGACTGGTCCTCAGTGTTGTGAGAACGATGACTGGTTAAAATTTTTGGTGGTTTCTTGTTCAGTCCATAGGCCTACATCATGTGGCAAACCGGTGAGCATGTGGCTCTATTAGTATAGGAGATACCTGAAAACATATCACACTTTTCATCATAGTGCTTTTACCAATGCATAAAATGCATGGAGAAGTCATTTCGAATGACTGGTCCTCAGTGTTGTGAGAACGATGACTGGTTAAAATTTTTGGTGGTTTCTTGTTCAGTCCATAGGCCTACATCATGTGGCAAACCGGTGAGCATGTGGCTCTATTAGTATAGGAGATACCTGAAAACATATCACACTTTTCATCATAGTGCTTTTACCAATGCATAAAATGCATGGAGAAGTCATTTCGAATGACTGGTCCTCAGTGTTGTGAGAACGATGACTGGTTAAAATTTTTGGTGGTTTCTTGTTCAGTCCATAGGCCTACATCATGTGGCAAACCGGTGAGCATGTGGCTCTATTAGTATAGGAGATACCTGAAAACATATCACACTTTTCATCATAGTGCTTTTACCAATGCATAAAATGCATGGAGAAGTCATTTCGAATGACTGGTCCTCAGTGTTGTGAGAACGATGACTGGTTAAAATTTTTGGTGGTTTCTTGTTCAGTCCATAGGCCTACATCATGTGGCAAACCGGTGAGCATGTGGCTCTATTAGTATAGGAGATACCTGAAAACATATCACACTTTTCATCATAGTGCTTTTACCAATGCATAAAATGCATGGAGAGTCATTTCGAATGACTGGTCCTCAGTGTTGTGAGAACGATGACTGGTTAAAATTTTTGGTGGTTTCTTGTTCAGTCCATAGGCCTACATCATGTGGCAAACCGGTGAGCATGTGGCTCTATTAGTATAGGAGATACCTGAAAACATATCACACTTTTCAATCATAGTGCTTTTACCAATGCATAAAATGCATGGAGAAGTCATTTCGAATGACTGGTCCTCAGTGTTGTGAGAACGATGACTGGTTAAAATTTTTGGTGGTTTCTTGTTCAGTCCATAGGCCTACATCATGTGGCAAACCGGTGAGCATGTGGCTCTATTAGTATAGGAGATACCTGAAAACATATCACACTTTTCATCATAGTGCTTTTACCAATGCATAAAATGCATGGAGAAGTCATTTCGAATGACTGGTCCTCAGTGTTGTGAGAACGATGACTGGTTAAAATTTTTGGTGGTTTCTTGTTCAGTCCATAGGCCTACATCATGTGGCAAACCGGTGAGCATGTGGCTCTATTAGTATAGGAGATACCTGAAAACATATCACACTTTTCATCATAGTGCTTTTACCAATGCATAAAATGCATGGAGAAGTCATTTCGAATGACTGGTCCTCAGTGTTGTGAGAACGATGACTGGTTAAAATTTTTGGTGGTTTCTTGTTCAGTCCATAGGCCTACATCATGTGGCAAACCGGTGAGCATGTGGCTCTATTAGTATAGGAGATACCTGAAAACATATCACACTTTTCATCATAGTGCTTTTACCAATGCATAAAATGCATGGAGAAGTCATTTCGAATGACTGGTCCTCAGTGTTGTGAGAACGATGACTGGTTAAAATTTTTGGTGGTTTCTTGTTCAGTCCATAGGCCTACATCATGTGGCAAACCGGTGAGCATGTGGCTCTATTAGTATAGGAGATACCTGAAAACATATCACACTTTTCATCATAGTGCTTTTACCAATGCATAAAATGCATGGAGAAGTCATTTCGAATGACTGGTCCTCAGTGTTGTGAGAACGATGACTGGTTAAAATTTTTGGTGGTTTCTTGTTCAGTCCATAGGCCTACATCATGTGGCAAACCGGTGAGCATGTGGCTCTATTAGTATAGGAGATACCTGAAAACATATCACACTTTTCATCATAGTGCTTTTACCAATGCATAAAATGCATGGAGAAGTCATTTCGAATGACTGGTCCTCAGTGTTGTGAGAACGATGACTGGTTAAAATTTTTGGTGGTTTCTTGTTCAGTCCATAGGCCTACATCATGTGGCAAACCGGTGAGCATGTGGCTCTATTAGTATAGGAGATACCTGAAAACATATCACACTTTTCATCATAGTGCTTTTACCAATGCATAAAATGCATGGAGAAGTCATTTCGAATGACTGGTCCTCAGTGTTGTGAGAACGATGACTGGTTAAAATTTTTGGTGGTTTCTTGTTCAGTCCATAGGCCTACATCATGTGGCAAACCGGTGAGCATGTGGCTCTATTAGTATAGGAGATACCTGAAAACATATCACACTTTTCATCATAGTGCTTTTACCAATGCATAAAATGCATGGAGAAGTCATTTCGAATGACTGGTCCTCAGTGTTGTGAGAACGATGACTGGTTAAAATTTTTGGTGGTTTCTTGTTCAGTCCATAGGCCTACATCATGTGGCAAACCGGTGAGCATGTGGCTCTATTAGTATAGGAGATACCTGAAAACATATCACACTTTTCATCATAGTGCTTTTACCAATGCATAAAATGCATGGAGAAGTCATTTCGAATGACTGGTCCTCAGTGTTGTGAGAACGATGACTGGTTAAAATTTTTGGTGGTTTCTTGTTCAGTCCATAGGCCTACATCATGTGGCAAACCGGTGAGCATGTGGCTCTATTAGTATAGGAGATACCTGAAAACATATCACACTTTTCATCATAGTGCTTTTACCAATGCATAAAATGCATGGAGAAGTCATTTCGAATGACTGGTCCTCAGTGTTGTGAGAACGATGACTGGTTAAAATTTTTGGTGGTTTCTTGTTCAGTCCATAGGCCTACATCATGTGGCAAACCGGTGAGCATGTGGCTCTATTAGTATAGGAGATACCTGAAAACATATCACACTTTTCATCATAGTGCTTTTACCAATGCATAAAATGCATGGAGAAGTCATTTCGAATGACTGGTCCTCAGTGTTGTGAGAACGATGACTGGTTAAAATTTTTGGTGGTTTCTTGTTCAGTCCATAGGCCTACATCATGTGGCAAACCGGTGAGCATGTGGCTCTATTAGTATAGGAGATACCTGAAAACATATCACACTTTTCATCATAGTGCTTTTACCAATGCATAAAATGCATGGAGAAGTCATTTCGAATGACTGGTCCTCAGTGTTGTGAGAACGATGACTGGTTAAAATTTTTGGTGGTTTCTTGTTCAGTCCATAGGCCTACATCATGTGGCAAACCGGTGAGCATGTGGCTCTATTAGTATAGGAGATACCTGAAAACATATCACACTTTTCATCATAGTGCTTTTACCAATGCATAAAATGCATGGAGAAGTCATTTCGAATGACTGGTCCTCAGTGTTGTGAGAACGATGACTGGTTAAAATTTTTGGTGGTTTCTTGTTCAGTCCATAGGCCTACATCATGTGGCAAACCGGTGAGCATGTGGCTCTATTAGTATAGGAGATACCTGAAAACATATCACACTTTTCATCATAGTGCTTTTACCAATGCATAAAATGCATGGAGAAGTCATTTCGAATGACTGGTCCTCAGTGTTGTGAGAACGATGACTGGTTAAAATTTTTGGTGGTTTCTTGTTCAGTCCATAGGCCTACATCATGTGGCAAACCGGTGAGCATGTGGCTCTATTAGTATAGGAGATACCTGAAAACATATCACACTTTTCATCATAGTGCTTTTACCAATGCATAAAATGCATGGAGAAGTCATTTCGAATGACTGGTCCTCAGTGTTGTGAGAACGATGACTGGTTAAAATTTTTGGTGGTTTCTTGTTCAGTCCATAGGCCTACATCATGTGGCAAACCGGTGAGCATGTGGCTCTATTAGTATAGGAGATACCTGAAAACATATCACACTTTTCATCATAGTGCTTTTACCAATGCATAAAATGCATGGAGAAGTCATTTCGAATGACTGGTCCTCAGTGTTGTGAGAACGATGACTGGTTAAAATTTTTGGTGGTTTCTTGTTCAGTCCATAGGCCTACATCATGTGGCAAACCGGTGAGCATGTGGCTCTATTAGTATAGGAGATACCTGAAAACATATCACACTTTTCATCATAGTGCTTTTACCAATGCATAAAATGCATGGAGAAGTCATTTCGAATGACTGGTCCTCAGTGTTGTGAGAACGATGACTGGTTAAAATTTTTGGTGGTTTCTTGTTCAGTCCATAGGCCTACATCATGTGGCAAACCGGTGAGCATGTGGCTCTATTAGTATAGGAGATACCTGAAAACATATCACACTTTTCATCATAGTGCTTTTACCAATGCATAAAATGCATGGAGAAGTCATTTCGAATGACTGGTCCTCAGTGTTGTGAGAACGATGACTGGTTAAAATTTTTGGTGGTTTCTTGTTCAGTCCATAGGCCTACATCATGTGGCAAACCGGTGAGCATGTGGCTCTATTAGTATAGGAGATACCTGAAAACATATCACACTTTTCATCATAGTGCTTTTACCAATGCATAAAATGCATGGAGAAGTCATTTCGAATGACTGGTCCTCAGTGTTGTGAGAACGATGACTGGTTAAAATTTTTGGTGGTTTCTTGTTCAGTCCATAGGCCTACATCATGTGGCAAACCGGTGAGCATGTGGCTCTATTAGTATAGGAGATACCTGAAAACATATCACACTTTTCATCATAGTGCTTTTACCAATGCATAAAATGCATGGAGAAGTCATTTCGAATGACTGGTCCTCAGTGTTGTGAGAACGATGACTGGTTAAAATTTTTGGTGGTTTCTTGTTCAGTCCATAGGCCTACATCATGTGGCAAACCGGTGAGCATGTGGCTCTATTAGTATAGGAGATACCTGAAAACATATCACACTTTTCATCATAGTGCTTTTACCAATGCATAAAATGCATGGAGAAGTCATTTCGAATGACTGGTCCTCAGTGTTGTGAGAACGATGACTGGTTAAAATTTTTGGTGGTTTCTTGTTCAGTCCATAGGCCTACATCATGTGGCAAACCGGTGAGCATGTGGCTCTATTAGTATAGGAGATACCTGAAAACATATCACACTTTTCATCATAGTGCTTTTACCAATGCATAAAATGCATGGAGAAGTCATTTCGAATGACTGGTCCTCAGTGTTGTGAGAACGATGACTGGTTAAAATTTTTGGTGGTTTCTTGTTCAGTCCATAGGCCTACATCATGTGGCAAACCGGTGAGCATGTGGCTCTATTAGTATAGGAGATACCTGAAAACATATCACACTTTTCATCATAGTGCTTTTACCAATGCATAAAATGCATGGAGAAGTCATTTCGAATGACTGGTCCTCAGTGTTGTGAGAACGATGACTGGTTAAAATTTTTGGTGGTTTCTTGTTCAGTCCATAGGCCTACATCATGTGGCAAACCGGTGAGCATGTGGCTCTATTAGTATAGGAGATACCTGAAAACATATCACACTTTTCATCATAGTGCTTTTACCAATGCATAAAATGCATGGAGAAGTCATTTCGAATGACTGGTCCTCAGTGTTGTGAGAACGATGACTGGTTAAAATTTTTGGTGGTTTCTTGTTCAGTCCATAGGCCTACATCATGTGGCAAACCGGTGAGCATGTGGCTCTATTAGTATAGGAGATACCTGAAAACATATCACACTTTTCATCATAGTGCTTTTACCAATGCATAAAATGCATGGAGAAGTCATTTCGAATGACTGGTCCTCAGTGTTGTGAGAACGATGACTGGTTAAAATTTTTGGTGGTTTCTTGTTCAGTCCATAGGCCTACATCATGTGGCAAACCGGTGAGCATGTGGCTCTATTAGTATAGGAGATACCTGAAAACATATCACACTTTTCATCATAGTGCTTTTACCAATGCATAAAATGCATGGAGAAGTCATTTCGAATGACTGGTCCTCAGTGTTGTGAGAACGATGACTGGTTAAAATTTTTGGTGGTTTCTTGTTCAGTCCATAGGCCTACATCATGTGGCAAACCGGTGAGCATGTGGCTCTATTAGTATAGGAGATACCTGAAAACATATCACACTTTTCATCATAGTGCTTTTACCAATGCATAAAATGCATGGAGAAGTCATTTCGAATGACTGGTCCTCAGTGTTGTGAGAACGATGACTGGTTAAAATTTTTGGTGGTTTCTTGTTCAGTCCATAGGCCTACATCATGTGGCAAACCGGTGAGCATGTGGCTCTATTAGTATAGGAGATACCTGAAAACATATCACACTTTTCATCATAGTGCTTTTACCAATGCATAAAATGCATGGAGAAGTCATTTCGAATGACTGGTCCTCAGTGTTGTGAGAACGATGACTGGTTAAAATTTTTGGTGGTTTCTTGTTCAGTCCATAGGCCTACATCATGTGGCAAACCGGTGAGCATGTGGCTCTATTAGTATAGGAGATACCTGAAAACATATCACACTTTTCATCATAGTGCTTTTACCAATGCATAAAATGCATGGAGAAGTCATTTCGAATGACTGGTCCTCAGTGTTGTGAGAACGATGACTGGTTAAAATTTTTGGTGGTTTCTTGTTCAGTCCATAGGCCTACATCATGTGGCAAACCGGTGAGCATGTGGCTCTATTAGTATAGGAGATACCTGAAAACATATCACACTTTTCATCATAGTGCTTTTACCAATGCATAAAATGCATGGAGAAGTCATTTCGAATGACTGGTCCTCAGTGTTGTGAGAACGATGACTGGTTAAAATTTTTGGTGGTTTCTTGTTCAGTCCATAGGCCTACATCATGTGGCAAACCGGTGAGCATGTGGCTCTATTAGTATAGGAGATACCTGAAAACATATCACACTTTTCATCATAGTGCTTTTACCAATGCATAAAATGCATGGAGAAGTCATTTCGAATGACTGGTCCTCAGTGTTGTGAGAACGATGACTGGTTAAAATTTTTGGTGGTTTCTTGTTCAGTCCATAGGCCTACATCATGTGGCAAACCGGTGAGCATGTGGCTCTATTAGTATAGGAGATACCTGAAAACATATCACACTTTTCATCATAGTGCTTTTACCAATGCATAAAATGCATGGAGAAGTCATTTCGAATGACTGGTCCTCAGTGTTGTGAGAACGATGACTGGTTAAAATTTTTGGTGGTTTCTTGTTCAGTCCATAGGCCTACATCATGTGGCAAACCGGTGAGCATGTGGCTCTATTAGTATAGGAGATACCTGAAAACATATCACACTTTTCATCATAGTGCTTTTACCAATGCATAAAATGCATGGAGAAGTCATTTCGAATGACTGGTCCTCAGTGTTGTGAGAACGATGACTGGTTAAAATTTTTGGTGGTTTCTTGTTCAGTCCATAGGCCTACATCATGTGGCAAACCGGTGAGCATGTGGCTCTATTAGTATAGGAGATACCTGAAAACATATCACACTTTTCATCATAGTGCTTTTACCAATGCATAAAATGCATGGAGAAGTCATTTCGAATGACTGGTCCTCAGTGTTGTGAGAACGATGACTGGTTAAAATTTTTGGTGGTTTCTTGTTCAGTCCATAGGCCTACATCATGTGGCAAACCGGTGAGCATGTGGCTCTATTAGTATAGGAGATACCTGAAAACATATCACACTTTTCATCATAGTGCTTTTACCAATGCATAAAATGCATGGAGAAGTCATTTCGAATGACTGGTCCTCAGTGTTGTGAGAACGATGACTGGTTAAAATTTTTGGTGGTTTCTTGTTCAGTCCATAGGCCTACATCATGTGGCAAACCGGTGAGCATGTGGCTCTATTAGTATAGGAGATACCTGAAAACATATCACACTTTTCATCATAGTGCTTTTACCAATGCATAAAATGCATGGAGAAGTCATTTCGAATGACTGGTCCTCAGTGTTGTGAGAACGATGACTGGTTAAAATTTTTGGTGGTTTCTTGTTCAGTCCATAGGCCTACATCATGTGGCAAACCGGTGAGCATGTGGCTCTATTAGTATAGGAGATACCTGAAAACATATCACACTTTTCATCATAGTGCTTTTACCAATGCATAAAATGCATGGAGAAGTCATTTCGAATGACTGGTCCTCAGTGTTGTGAGAACGATGACTGGTTAAAATTTTTGGTGGTTTCTTGTTCAGTCCATAGGCCTACATCATGTGGCAAACCGGTGAGCATGTGGCTCTATTAGTATAGGAGATACCTGAAAACATATCACACTTTTCATCATAGTGCTTTTACCAATGCATAAAATGCATGGAGAAGTCATTTCGAATGACTGGTCCTCAGTGTTGTGAGAACGATGACTGGTTAAAATTTTTGGTGGTTTCTTGTTCAGTCCATAGGCCTACATCATGTGGCAAACCGGTGAGCATGTGGCTCTATTAGTATAGGAGATACCTGAAAACATATCACACTTTTCATCATAGTGCTTTTACCAATGCATAAAATGCATGGAGAAGTCATTTCGAATGACTGGTCCTCAGTGTTGTGAGAACGATGACTGGTTAAAATTTTTGGTGGTTTCTTGTTCAGTCCATAGGCCTACATCATGTGGCAAACCGGTGAGCATGTGGCTCTATTAGTATAGGAGATACCTGAAAACATATCACACTTTTCATCATAGTGCTTTTACCAATGCATAAAATGCATGGAGAAGTCATTTCGAATGACTGGTCCTCAGTGTTGTGAGAACGATGACTGGTTAAAATTTTTGGTGGTTTCTTGTTCAGTCCATAGGCCTACATCATGTGGCAAACCGGTGAGCATGTGGCTCTATTAGTATAGGAGATACCTGAAAACATATCACACTTTTCATCATAGTGCTTTTACCAATGCATAAAATGCATGGAGAAGTCATTTCGAATGACTGGTCCTCAGTGTTGTGAGAACGATGACTGGTTAAAATTTTTGGTGGTTTCTTGTTCAGTCCATAGGCCTACATCATGTGGCAAACCGGTGAGCATGTGGCTCTATTAGTATAGGAGATACCTGAAAACATATCACACTTTTCATCATAGTGCTTTTACCAATGCATAAAATGCATGGAGAAGTCATTTCGAATGACTGGTCCTCAGTGTTGTGAGAACGATGACTGGTTAAAATTTTTGGTGGTTTCTTGTTCAGTCCATAGGCCTACATCATGTGGCAAACCGGTGAGCATGTGGCTCTATTAGTATAGGAGATACCTGAAAACATATCACACTTTTCATCATAGTGCTTTTACCAATGCATAAAATGCATGGAGAAGTCATTTCGAATGACTGGTCCTCAGTGTTGTGAGAACGATGACTGGTTAAAATTTTTGGTGGTTTCTTGTTCAGTCCATAGGCCTACATCATGTGGCAAACCGGTGAGCATGTGGCTCTATTAGTATAGGAGATACCTGAAAACATATCACACTTTTCATCATAGTGCTTTTACCAATGCATAAAATGCATGGAGAAGTCATTTCGAATGACTGGTCCTCAGTGTTGTGAGAACGATGACTGGTTAAAATTTTTGGTGGTTTCTTGTTCAGTCCATAGGCCTACATCATGTGGCAAACCGGTGAGCATGTGGCTCTATTAGTATAGGAGATACCTGAAAACATATCACACTTTTCATCATAGTGCTTTTACCAATGCATAAAATGCATGGAGAAGTCATTTCGAATGACTGGTCCTCAGTGTTGTGAGAACGATGACTGGTTAAAATTTTTGGTGGTTTCTTGTTCAGTCCATAGGCCTACATCATGTGGCAAACCGGTGAGCATGTGGCTCTATTAGTATAGGAGATACCTGAAAACATATCACACTTTTCATCATAGTGCTTTTACCAATGCATAAAATGCATGGAGAAGTCATTTCGAATGACTGGTCCTCAGTGTTGTGAGAACGATGACTGGTTAAAATTTTTGGTGGTTTCTTGTTCAGTCCATAGGCCTACATCATGTGGCAAACCGGTGAGCATGTGGCTCTATTAGTATAGGAGATACCTGAAAACATATCACACTTTTCATCATAGTGCTTTTACCAATGCATAAAATGCATGGAGAAGTCATTTCGAATGACTGGTCCTCAGTGTTGTGAGAACGATGACTGGTTAAAATTTTTGGTGGTTTCTTGTTCAGTCCATAGGCCTACATCATGTGGCAAACCGGTGAGCATGTGGCTCTATTAGTATAGGAGATACCTGAAAACATATCACACTTTTCATCATAGTGCTTTTACCAATGCATAAAATGCATGGAGAAGTCATTTCGAATGACTGGTCCTCAGTGTTGTGAGAACGATGACTGGTTAAAATTTTTGGTGGTTTCTTGTTCAGTCCATAGGCCTACATCATGTGGCAAACCGGTGAGCATGTGGCTCTATTAGTATAGGAGATACCTGAAAACATATCACACTTTTCATCATAGTGCTTTTACCAATGCATAAAATGCATGGAGAAGTCATTTCGAATGACTGGTCCTCAGTGTTGTGAGAACGATGACTGGTTAAAATTTTTGGTGGTTTCTTGTTCAGTCCATAGGCCTACATCATGTGGCAAACCGGTGAGCATGTGGCTCTATTAGTATAGGAGATACCTGAAAACATATCACACTTTTCATCATAGTGCTTTTACCAATGCATAAAATGCATGGAGAAGTCATTTCGAATGACTGGTCCTCAGTGTTGTGAGAACGATGACTGGTTAAAATTTTTGGTGGTTTCTTGTTCAGTCCATAGGCCTACATCATGTGGCAAACCGGTGAGCATGTGGCTCTATTAGTATAGGAGATACCTGAAAACATATCACACTTTTCATCATAGTGCTTTTACCAATGCATAAAATGCATGGAGAAGTCATTTCGAATGACTGGTCCTCAGTGTTGTGAGAACGATGACTGGTTAAAATTTTTGGTGGTTTCTTGTTCAGTCCATAGGCCTACATCATGTGGCAAACCGGTGAGCATGTGGCTCTATTAGTATAGGAGATACCTGAAAACATATCACACTTTTCATCATAGTGCTTTTACCAATGCATAAAATGCATGGAGAAGTCATTTCGAATGACTGGTCCTCAGTGTTGTGAGAACGATGACTGGTTAAAATTTTTGGTGGTTTCTTGTTCAGTCCATAGGCCTACATCATGTGGCAAACCGGTGAGCATGTGGCTCTATTAGTATAGGAGATACCTGAAAACATATCACACTTTTCATCATAGTGCTTTTACCAATGCATAAAATGCATGGAGAAGTCATTTCGAATGACTGGTCCTCAGTGTTGTGAGAACGATGACTGGTTAAAATTTTTGGTGGTTTCTTGTTCAGTCCATAGGCCTACATCATGTGGCAAACCGGTGAGCATGTGGCTCTATTAGTATAGGAGATACCTGAAAACATATCACACTTTTCATCATAGTGCTTTTACCAATGCATAAAATGCATGGAGAAGTCATTTCGAATGACTGGTCCTCAGTGTTGTGAGAACGATGACTGGTTAAAATTTTTGGTGGTTTCTTGTTCAGTCCATAGGCCTACATCATGTGGCAAACCGGTGAGCATGTGGCTCTATTAGTATAGGAGATACCTGAAAACATATCACACTTTTCATCATAGTGCTTTTACCAATGCATAAAATGCATGGAGAAGTCATTTCGAATGACTGGTCCTCAGTGTTGTGAGAACGATGACTGGTTAAAATTTTTGGTGGTTTCTTGTTCAGTCCATAGGCCTACATCATGTGGCAAACCGGTGAGCATGTGGCTCTATTAGTATAGGAGATACCTGAAAACATATCACACTTTTCATCATAGTGCTTTTACCAATGCATAAAATGCATGGAGAAGTCATTTCGAATGACTGGTCCTCAGTGTTGTGAGAACGATGACTGGTTAAAATTTTTGGTGGTTTCTTGTTCAGTCCATAGGCCTACATCATGTGGCAAACCGGTGAGCATGTGGCTCTATTAGTATAGGAGATACCTGAAAACATATCACACTTTTCATCATAGTGCTTTTACCAATGCATAAAATGCATGGAGAAGTCATTTCGAATGACTGGTCCTCAGTGTTGTGAGAACGATGACTGGTTAAAATTTTTGGTGGTTTCTTGTTCAGTCCATAGGCCTACATCATGTGGCAAACCGGTGAGCATGTGGCTCTATTAGTATAGGAGATACCTGAAAACATATCACACTTTTCATCATAGTGCTTTTACCAATGCATAAAATGCATGGAGAAGTCATTTCGAATGACTGGTCCTCAGTGTTGTGAGAACGATGACTGGTTAAAATTTTTGGTGGTTTCTTGTTCAGTCCATAGGCCTACATCATGTGGCAAACCGGTGAGCATGTGGCTCTATTAGTATAGGAGATACCTGAAAACATATCACACTTTTCATCATAGTGCTTTTACCAATGCATAAAATGCATGGAGAAGTCATTTCGAATGACTGGTCCTCAGTGTTGTGAGAACGATGACTGGTTAAAATTTTTGGTGGTTTCTTGTTCAGTCCATAGGCCTACATCATGTGGCAAACCGGTGAGCATGTGGCTCTATTAGTATAGGAGATACCTGAAAACATATCACACTTTTCATCATAGTGCTTTTACCAATGCATAAAATGCATGGAGAAGTCATTTCGAATGACTGGTCCTCAGTGTTGTGAGAACGATGACTGGTTAAAATTTTTGGTGGTTTCTTGTTCAGTCCATAGGCCTACATCATGTGGCAAACCGGTGAGCATGTGGCTCTATTAGTATAGGAGATACCTGAAAACATATCACACTTTTCATCATAGTGCTTTTACCAATGCATAAAATGCATGGAGAAGTCATTTCGAATGACTGGTCCTCAGTGTTGTGAGAACGATGACTGGTTAAAATTTTTGGTGGTTTCTTGTTCAGTCCATAGGCCTACATCATGTGGCAAACCGGTGAGCATGTGGCTCTATTAGTATAGGAGATACCTGAAAACATATCACACTTTTCATCATAGTGCTTTTACCAATGCATAAAATGCATGGAGAAGTCATTTCGAATGACTGGTCCTCAGTGTTGTGAGAACGATGACTGGTTAAAATTTTTGGTGGTTTCTTGTTCAGTCCATAGGCCTACATCATGTGGCAAACCGGTGAGCATGTGGCTCTATTAGTATAGGAGATACCTGAAAACATATCACACTTTTCATCATAGTGCTTTTACCAATGCATAAAATGCATGGAGAAGTCATTTCGAATGACTGGTCCTCAGTGTTGTGAGAACGATGACTGGTTAAAATTTTTGGTGGTTTCTTGTTCAGTCCATAGGCCTACATCATGTGGCAAACCGGTGAGCATGTGGCTCTATTAGTATAGGAGATACCTGAAAACATATCACACTTTTCATCATAGTGCTTTTACCAATGCATAAAATGCATGGAGAAGTCATTTCGAATGACTGGTCCTCAGTGTTGTGAGAACGATGACTGGTTAAAATTTTTGGTGGTTTCTTGTTCAGTCCATAGGCCTACATCATGTGGCAAACCGGTGAGCATGTGGCTCTATTAGTATAGGAGATACCTGAAAACATATCACAATTTTCAATCATAGTGCTTTTACCAATGCATAAAATGCATGAAGTCATTTCGAATGACTGGTCCTCAGTGTTGTGAGAACGATGACTGGTTAAAATTTTTGGTGGTTTCTTGTTCAGTCCATAGGCCTACATCATGTGGCAAACCGGTGAGCATGTGGCTCTATTAGTATAGGAGATACCTGAAAACATATCACACTTTTCATCATAGTGCTTTTACCAATGCATAAAATGCATGGAGAAGTCATTTCGAATGACTGGTCCTCAGTGTTGTGAGAACGATGACTGGTTAAAATTTTTGGTGGTTTCTTGTTCAGTCCATAGGCCTACAGCATGTGGCAAACCGGTGAGCATGTGGCTCTATTAGTATAGGAGATACCTGAAAACATATCACACTTTTCATCATAGTGCTTTTACCAATGCATAAAATGCATGGAGAAGTCATTTCGAATGACTGGTCCTCAGTGTTGTGAGAACGATGACTGGTTAAAATTTTTGGTGGTTTCTTGTTCAGTCCATAGGCCTACATCATGTGGCAAACCGGTGAGCATGTGGCTCTATTAGTATAGGAGATACCTGAAAACATATCACACTTTTCATCATAGTGCTTTTACCAATGCATAAAATGCATGGAGAAGTCATTTCGAATGACTGGTCCTCAGTGTTGTGAGAACGATGACTGGTTAAAATTTTTGGTGGTTTCTTGTTCAGTCCATAGGCCTACATCATGTGGCAAACCGGTGAGCATGTGGCTCTATTAGTATAGGAGATACCTGAAAACATATCACACTTTTCATCATAGTGCTTTACCAATGCATAAAATGCATGGAGAAGTCATTTCGAATGACTGGTCCTCAGTGTTGTGAGAACGATGACTGGATAAAATTTTTGGTGGTTTCTTGTTCAGTCCATAGGCCTACATCATGTGGCAAACCGGTGAGCATGTGGCTCTATTAGTATAGGAGATACCTGAAAACATATCACACTTTTCATCATAGTGCTTTTACCAATGCATAAAATGCATGGAGAAGTCATTTCGAATGACTGGTCCTCAGTGTTGTGAGAACGATGACTGGTTAAAATTTTTGGTGGTTTCTTGTTCAGTCCATAGGCCTACATCATGTGGCAAACCGGTGAGCATGTGGCTCTATTAGTATAGGAGATACCTGAAAACATATCACACTTTTCATCATAGTGCTTTTACCAATGCATAAAATGCATGGAGAAGTCATTTCGAATGACTGGTCCTCAGTGTTGTGAGAACGATGACTGGTTAAAATTTTTGGTGGTTTCTTGTTCAGTCCATAGGCCTACATCATGTGGCAAACCGGTGAGCATGTGGCTCTATTAGTATAGGAGATACCTGAAAACATATCACACTTTTCATCATAGTGCTTTTACCAATGCATAAAATGCATGGAGAAGTCATTTCGAATGACTGGTCCTCAGTGTTGTGAGAACGATGACTGGTTAAAATTTTTGGTGGTTTCTTGTTCAGTCCATAGGCCTACATCATGTGGCAAACCGGTGAGCATGTGGCTCTATTAGTATAGGAGATACCTGAAAACATATCACACTTTTCATCATAGTGCTTTTACCAATGCATAAAATGCATGGAGAAGTCATTTCGAATGACTGGTCCTCAGTGTTGTGAGAACGATGACTGGTTAAAATTTTTGGTGGTTTCTTGTTCAGTCCATAGGCCTACATCATGTGGCAAACCGGTGAGCATGTGGCTCTATTAGTATAGGAGATACCTGAAAACATATCACACTTTTCAATCATAGTGCTTTTACCAATGCATAAAATGCATGGAGAAGTCATTTCGAATGACTGGTCCTCAGTGTTGTGAGAACGATGACTGGTTAAAATTTTTGGTGGTTTCTTGTTCAGTCCATAGGCCTACATCATGTGGCAAACCGGTGAGCATGTGGCTCTATTAGTATAGTAGATACCTGAAAACATATCACACTTTTCATCATAGTGCTTTTACCAATGCATAAAATGCATGGAGAAGTCATTTCGAATGACTGGTCCTCAGTGTTGTGAGAACGATGACTGGTTAAAATTTTTGGTGGTTTCTTGTTCAGTCCATAGGCCTACATCATGTGGCAAACCGGTGAGCATGTGGCTCTATTAGTATAGGAGATACCTGAAAACATATCACACTTTTCATCATAGTGCTTTTACCAATGCATAAAATGCATGGAGAAGTCATTTCGAATGACTGGTCCTCAGTGTTGTGAGAACGATGACTGGTTAAAATTTTTGGTGGTTTCTTGTTCAGTCCATAGGCCTACATCATGTGGCAAACCGGTGAGCATGTGGCTCTATTAGTATAGGAGATACCTGAAAACATATCACAATTTTCAATCATAGTGCTTTTACCAATGCATAAAATGCATGAAGTCATTTCGAATGACTGGTCCTCAGTGTTGTGAGAACGATGACTGGTTAAAATTTTTGGTGGTTTCTTGTTCAGTCCATAGGCCTACATCATGTGGCAAACCGGTGAGCATGTGGCTCTATTAGTATAGGAGATACCTGAAAACATATCACACTTTTCATCATAGTGCTTTTACCAATGCATAAAATGCATGGAGAAGTCATTTCGAATGACTGGTCCTCAGTGTTGTGAGAACGATGACTGGTTAAAATTTTTGGTGGTTTCTTGTTCAGTCCATAGGCCTACAGCATGTGGCAAACCGGTGAGCATGTGGCTCTATTAGTATAGGAGATACCTGAAAACATATCACACTTTTCATCATAGTGCTTTTACCAATGCATAAAATGCATGGAGAAGTCATTTCGAATGACTGGTCCTCAGTGTTGTGAGAACGATGACTGGTTAAAATTTTTGGTGGTTTCTTGTTCAGTCCATAGGCCTACATCATGTGGCAAACCGGTGAGCATGTGGCTCTATTAGTATAGGAGATACCTGAAAACATATCACACTTTTCATCATAGTGCTTTTACCAATGCATAAAATGCATGGAGAAGTCATTTCGAATGACTGGTCCTCAGTGTTGTGAGAACGATGACTGGTTAAAGTTTTTGGTGGTTTCTTGTTCAGTCCATAGGCCTACATCATGTGGCAAACCGGTGAGCATGTGGCTCTATTAGTATAGGAGATACCTGAAAACATATCACACTTTTCATCATAGTGCTTTTACCAATGCATAAAATGCATGGAGAAGTCATTTCGAATGACTGGTCCTCAGTGTTGTGAGAACGATGACTGGATAAAATTTTTGGTGGTTTCTTGTTCAGTCCATAGGCCTACATCATGTGGCAAACCGGTGAGCATGTGGCTCTATTAGTATAGGAGATACCTGAAAACATATCACACTTTTCATCATAGTGCTTTTACCAATGCATAAAATGCATGGAGAAGTCATTTCGAATGACTGGTCCTCAGTGTTGTGAGAACGATGACTGGTTAAAATTTTTGGTGGTTTCTTGTTCAGTCCATAGGCCTACATCATGTGGCAAACCGGTGAGCATGTGGCTCTATTAGTATAGGAGATACCTGAAAACATATCACACTTTTCATCATAGTGCTTTTACCAATGCATAAAATGCATGGAGAAGTCATTTCGAATGACTGGTCCTCAGTGTTGTGAGAACGATGACTGGTTAAAATTTTTGGTGGTTTCTTGTTCAGTCCATAGGCCTACATCATGTGGCAAACCGGTGAGCATGTGGCTCTATTAGTATAGGAGATACCTGAAAACATATCACACTTTTCATCATAGTGCTTTTACCAATGCATAAAATGCATGGAGAAGTCATTTCGAATGACTGGTCCTCAGTGTTGTGAGAACGATGACTGGTTAAAATTTTTGGTGGTTTCTTGTTCAGTCCATAGGCCTACATCATGTGGCAAACCGGTGAGCATGTGGCTCTATTAGTATAGGAGATACCTGAAAACATATCACACTTTTCATCATAGTGCTTTTACCAATGCATAAAATGCATGGAGAAGTCATTTCGAATGACTGGTCCTCAGTGTTGTGAGAACGATGACTGGTTAAAATTTTTGGTGGTTTCTTGTTCAGTCCATAGGCCTACATCATGTGGCAAACCGGTGAGCATGTGGCTCTATTAGTATAGGAGATACCTGAAAACATATCACACTTTTCATCATAGTGCTTTTACCAATGCATAAAATGCATGGAGAAGTCATTTCGAATGACTGGTCCTCAGTGTTGTGAGAACGATGACTGGTTAAAATTTTTGGTGGTTTCTTGTTCAGTCCATAGGCCTACATCATGTGGCAAACCGGTGAGCATGTGGCTCTATTAGTATAGGAGATACCTGAAAACATATCACACTTTTCATCATAGTGCTTTTACCAATGCATAAAATGCATGGAGAAGTCATTTCGAATGACTGGTCCTCAGTGTTGTGAGAACGATGACTGGATAAAATTTTTGGTGGTTTCTTGTTCAGTCCATAGGCCTACATCATGTGGCAAACCGGTGAGCATGTGGCTCTATTAGTATAGGAGATACCTGAAAACATATCACACTTTTCATCATAGTGCTTTTACCAATGCATAAAATGCATGGAGAAGTCATTTCGAATGACTGGTCCTCAGTGTTGTGAGAATGATGACTGGTTAAAATTTTTCGTGGTTTCTTGTTCAGTCCATAGGCCTACATCATGTGGCAAACCGGTGAGCATGTGGCTCTATTAGTATAGGAGATACCTGAAAACATATCACACTTTTCATCATAGTGCTTTTACCAATGCATAAAATGCATGGAGAAGTCATTTCGAATGACTGGTCCTCAGTGTTGTGAAAACGATGACTGGTTAAAATTTTTGGTGGTTTCTTGTTCAGTCCATAGGCCTACATCATGTGGCAAACCGGTGAGCATGTGGCTCGATTAGTATAGGAGATACCTGAAAACATATCACACTTTTCATCATAGTGCTTTTACCAATGCATAAAATGCATGGAGAAGTCATTTCGAATGACTGGTCCTCAGTGTTGTGAGAACGATGACTGGTTAAAATTTTTGGTGGTTTCTTGTTCAGTCCATAGGCCTACATCATGTGGCAAACCGGTGAGCATGTGGCTCTATTAGTATAGGAGATACCTGAAAACATATCACACTTTTCATCATAGTGCTTTTACCAATGCATAAAATGCATGGAGAAGTCATTTCGAATGACTGGTCCTCAGTGTTGTGAGAACGATGACTGGTTAAAATTTTTGGTGGTTTCTTGTTCAGTCCATAGGCCTACATCATGTGGCAAACCGGTGAGCATGTGGCTCTATTAGTATAGGAGATACCTGAAAACATATCACACTTTTCATCATAGTGCTTTTACCAATGCATAAAATGCATGGAGAAGTCATTTCGAATGACTGGTCCTCAGTGTTGTGAGAACGATGACTGGTTAAAATTTTTGGTGGTTTCTTGTTCAGTCCATAGGCCTACATCATGTGGCAAACCGGTGAGCATGTGGCTCTATTAGTATAGGAGATACCTGAAAACATATCACACTTTTCATCATAGTGCTTTTACCAATGCATAAAATGCATGGAGAAGTCATTTCGAATGACTGGTCCTCAGTGTTGTGAGAACGATGACTGGTTAAAATTTTTGGTGGTTTCTTGTTCAGTCCATAGGCCTACATCATGTGGCAAACCGGTGAGCATGTGGCTCTATTAGTATAGGAGATACCTGAAAACATATCACACTTTTCATCATAGTGCTTTTACCAATGCATAAAATGCATGGAGAAGTCATTTCGAATGACTGGTCCTCAGTGTTGTGAGAACGATGACTGGTTAAAATTTTTGGTGGTTTCTTGTTCAGTCCATAGGCCTACATCATGTGGCAAACCGGTGAGCATGTGGCTCTATTAGTATAGGAGATACCTGAAAACATATCACACTTTTCATCATAGTGCTTTTACCAATGCATAAAATGCATGGAGAAGTCATTTCGAATGACTGGTCCTCAGTGTTGTGAGAACGATGACTGGATAAAATTTTTGGTGGTTTCTTGTTCAGTCCATAGGCCTACATCATGTGGCAAACCGGTGAGCATGTGGCTCTATTAGTATAGGAGATACCTGAAAACATATCACACTTTTCATCATAGTGCTTTTACCAATGCATAAAATGCATGGAGAAGTCATTTCGAATGACTGGTCCTCAGTGTTGTGAGAATGATGACTGGTTAAAATTTTTCGTGGTTTCTTGTTCAGTCCATAGGCCTACATCATGTGGCAAACCGGTGAGCATGTGGCTCTATTAGTATAGGAGATACCTGAAAACATATCACACTTTTCATCATAGTGCTTTTACCAATGCATAAAATGCATGGAGAAGTCATTTCGAATGACTGGTCCTCAGTGTTGTGAAAACGATGACTGGTTAAAATTTTTGGTGGTTTCTTGTTCAGTCCATAGGCCTACATCATGTGGCAAACCGGTGAGCATGTGGCTCGATTAGTATAGGAGATACCTGAAAACATATCACACTTTTCATCATAGTGCTTTTACCAATGCATAAAATGCATGGAGAAGTCATTTCGAATGACTGGTCCTCAGTGTTGTGAGAACGATGACTGGTTAAAATTTTTGGTGGTTTCTTGTTCAGTCCATAGGCCTACATCATGTGGCAAACCGGTGAGCATGTGGCTCTATTAGTATAGGAGATACCTGAAAACATATCACACTTTTCATCATAGTGCTTTTACCAATGCATAAAATGCATGGAGAAGTCATTTCGAATGACTGGTCCTCAGTGTTGTGAGAACGATGACTGGTTAAAATTTTTGGTGGTTTCTTGTTCAGTCCATAGGCCTACATCATGTGGCAAACCGGTGAGCATGTGGCTCTATTAGTATAGGAGATACCTGAAAACATATCACACTTTTCATCATAGTGCTTTTACCAATGCATAAAATGCATGGAGAAGTCATTTCGAATGACTGGTCCTCAGTGTTGTGAGAACGATGACTGGTTAAAATTTTTGGTGGTTTCTTGTTCAGTCCATAGGCCTACATCATGTGGCAAACCGGTGAGCATGTGGCTCTATTAGTATAGGAGATACCTGAAAACATATCACACTTTTCATCATAGTGCTTTTACCAATGCATAAAATGCATGGAGAAGTCATTTCGAATGACTGGTCCTCAGTGTTGTGAGAACGATGACTGGTTAAAATTTTTGGTGGTTTCTTGTTCAGTCCATAGGCCTACATCATGTGGCAAACCGGTGAGCATGTGGCTCTATTAGTATAGGAGATACCTGAAAACATATCACACTTTTCATCATAGTGCTTTTACCAATGCATAAAATGCATGGAGAAGTCATTTCGAATGACTGGTCCTCAGTGTTGTGAGAACGATGACTGGTTAAAGTTTTTGGTGGTTTCTTGTTCAGTCCATAGGCCTACATCATGTGGCAAACCGGTGAGCATGTGGCTCTATTAGTATAGGAGATACCTGAAAACATATCACACTTTTCAATCATAGTGCTTTTACCAATGCATAAAATGCATGGAGAAGTCATTTCGAATGACTGGTCCTCAGTGTTGTGAGAACGATGACTGGTTAAAATTTTTGGTGGTTTCTTGTTCAGTCCATAGGCCTACATCATGTGGCAAACCGGTGAGCATGTGGCTCTATTAGTATAGGAGATACCTGAAAACATATCACACTTTTCATCATAGTGCTTTTACCAATGCATAAAATGCATGAAGAAGTCATTTCGAATGACTGGTCCTCAGTGTTGTGAGAACGATGACTGGATAAAATTTTTGGTGGTTTCTTGTTCAGTCCATAGGCCTACATCATGTGGCAAACCGGTGAGCATGTGGCTCTATTAGTATAGGAGATACCTGAAAACATATCACACTTTTCATCATAGTGCTTTTACCAATGCATAAAATGCATGGAGAAGTCATTTCGAATGACTGGTCCTCAGTGTTGTGAGAACGATGACTGGTTAAAATTTTTGGTGGTTTCTTGTTCAGTCCATAGGCCTACATCATGTGGCAAACCGGTGAGCATGTGGCTCTATTAGTAGAGATACCTGAAAACATATCACACTTTTCATCATAGTGCTTTTACCAATGCATAAAATGCATGGAGAAGTCATTTCGAATGACTGGTCCTCAGTGTTGTGAGAACGATGACTGGTTAAAATTTTTGGTGGTTTCTTGTTCAGTCCATAGGCCTACATCATGTGGCAAACCGGTGAGCATGTGGCTCTATTAGTATAGGAGATACCTGAAAACATATCACACTTTTCATCATAGTGCTTTTACCAATGCATAAAATGCATGGAGAAGTCATTTCGAATGACTGGTCCTCAGTGTTGTGAGAACGATGACTGGTTAAAATTTTTGGTGGTTTCTTGTTCAGTCCACAGGCCTACATCATGTGGCAAACCGGTGAGCATGTGGCTCTATTAGTATAGGAGATACCTGAAAACATATCACACTTTTCATCATATTGCTTTTACCAATGCATAAAATGCATGGAGAAGTCATTTCGAATGACTGGTCCTCAGTGTTGTGAGAACGATGACTGGTTAAAATTTTTGGTGGTTTCTTGTTCAGTCCATAGGCCTACAGCATGTGGCAAACCGGTGAGCATGTGGCTCTATTAGTATAGGAGATACCTGAAAATATATCACACTTTTCATCATAGTGCTTTTACCAATGCATAAAATGCATGGAGAAGTCATTTCGAATGACTGGTCCTCAGTGTTGTGAGAACGATGACTGGTTAAAATTTTTGGTGGTTTCTTGTTCAGTCCATAGGCCTACAGCATGTGGCAAACCGGTGAGCATGTGGCTCTATTAGTATAGGAGATACCTGAAAACATATCACACTTTTCATCATAGTGCTTTTACCAATGCATAAAATGCATGGAGAAGTCATTTCGAATGACTGGTCCTCAGTGTTGTGAGAACGATGACTGGTTAAAATTTTTGGTGGTTTCTTGTTCAGTCCATAGGCCTACATCATGTGGCAAACCGGTGAGCATGTGGCTCTATTAGTATAGGAGATACCTGAAAACATATCACACTTTTCATCATAGTGCTTTTACCAATGCATAAAATGCATGGAGAAGTCATTTCGAATGACTGGTCCTCAGTGTTGTGAGAACGATGACTGGTTAAAATTTTTGGTGGTTTCTTGTTCAGTCCATAGGCCTACATCATGTGGCAAACCGGTGAGCATGTGGCTCTATTAGTATAGGAGATACCTGAAAACATATCACACTTTTCATCATAGTGCTTTTACCAATGCATAAAATGCATGGAGAAGTCATTTCGAATGACTGGTCCTCAGTGTTGTGAGAACGATGACTGGTTAAAATTTTTGGTGGTTTCTTGTTCAGTCCATAGGCCTACATCATGTGGCAAACCGGTGAGCATGTGGCTCTATTAGTATAGGAGATACCTGAAAACATATCACACTTTTCATCATAGTGCTTTTACCAATGCATAAAATGCATGGAGAAGTCATTTCGAATGACTGGTCCTCAGTGTTGTGAGAACGATGACTGGTTAAAATTTTTGGTGGTTTCTTGTTCAGTCCATAGGCCTACATCATGTGGCAAACCGGTGAGCATGTGGCTCTATTAGTATAGGAGATACCTGAAAACATATCACACTTTTCATCATAGTGCTTTTACCAATGCATAAAATGCATGGAGAAGTCATTTCGAATGACTGGTCCTCAGTGTTGTGAGAACGATGACTGGTTAAAATTTTTGGTGGTTTCTTGTTCAGTCCATAGGCCTACATCATGTGGCAAACCGGTGAGCATGTGGCTCTATTAGTATAGGAGATACCTGAAAACATATCACACTTTTCATCATAGTGCTTTTACCAATGCATAAAATGCATGGAGAAGTCATTTCGAATGACTGGTCCTCAGTGTTGTGAGAACGATGACTGGTTAAAATTTTTGGTGGTTTCTTGTTCAGTCCACAGGCCTACATCATGTGGCAAACCGGTGAGCATGTGGCTCTATTAGTATAGGAGATACCTGAAAACATATCACACTTTTCATCATAGTGCTTTTACCAATGCATAAAATGCATGGAGAAGTCATTTCGAATGACTGGTCCTCAGTGTTGTGAGAACGATGACTGGTTAAAATTTTTGGTGGTTTCTTGTTCAGTCCATAGGCCTACAGCATGTGGCAAACCGGTGAGCATGTGGCTCTATTAGTATAGGAGATACCTGAAAATATATCACACTTTTCATCATAGTGCTTTTACCAATGCATAAAATGCATGGAGAAGTCATTTCGAATGACTGGTCCTCAGTGTTGTGAGAACGATGACTGGTTAAAATTTTTGGTGGTTTCTTGTTCAGTCCATAGGCCTACAGCATGTGGCAAACCGGTGAGCATGTGGCTCTATTAGTATAGGAGATACCTGAAAACATATCACACTTTTCATCATAGTGCTTTTACCAATGCATAAAATGCATGGAGAAGTCATTTCGAATGACTGGTCCTCAGTGTTGTGAGAACGATGACTGGTTAAAATTTTTGGTGGTTTCTTGTTCAGTCCATAGGCCTACATCATGTGGCAAACCGGTGAGCATGTGGCTCTATTAGTATAGGAGATACCTGAAAACATATCACACTTTTCATCATAGTGCTTTTACCAATGCATAAAATGCATGGAGAAGTCATTTCGAATGACTGGTCCTCAGTGTTGTGAGAACGATGACTGGTTAAAATTTTTGGTGGTTTCTTGTTCAGTCCATAGGCCTACATCATGTGGCAAACCGGTGAGCATGTGGCTCTATTAGTATAGGAGATACCTGAAAACATATCACACTTTTCATCATAGTGCTTTTACCAATGCATAAAATGCATGGAGAAGTCATTTCGAATGACTGGTCCTCAGTGTTGTGAGAACGATGACTGGTTAAAATTTTTGGTGGTTTCTTGTTCAGTCCATAGGCCTACATCATGTGGCAAACCGGTGAGCATGTGGCTCTATTAGTATAGGAGATACCTGAAAACATATCACACTTTTCATCATAGTGCTTTTACCAATGCATAAAATGCATGGAGAAGTCATTTCGAATGACTGGTCCTCAGTGTTGTGAGAACGATGACTGGTTAAAATTTTTGGTGGTTTCTTGTTCAGTCCATAGGCCTACATCATGTGGCAAACCGGTGAGCATGTGGCTCTATTAGTATAGGAGATACCTGAAAACATATCACACTTTTCATCATAGTGCTTTTACCAATGCATAAAATGCATGGAGAAGTCATTTCGAATGACTGGTCCTCAGTGTTGTGAGAACGATGACTGGTTAAAATTTTTGGTGGTTTCTTGTTCAGTCCATAGGCCTACATCATGTGGCAAACCGGTGAGCATGTGGCTCTATTAGTATAGGAGATACCTGAAAACATATCACACTTTTCATCATAGTGCTTTTACCAATGCATAAAATGCATGGAGAAGTCATTTCGAATGACTGAACAAGAAACCACCAAAAATTTTAACCAGTCATCGTTCTCACAACACTGAGGACCAGTCATTCGAAATGACTTCTCCATGCATTTTATGCATTGGTAAAAGCACTATGATTGAAAAGTGTGATATGTTTTCAGGTATCTCCTATACTAATAGAGCCACATGCTCACCGGTTTGGCACATGATGTAGGCCTATGGACTGAACAAGAAACCACCAAAAATTTTAACCAGTCATCGTTCTCACAACACTGAGGACCAGTCATTCGAAATGACTTCTCCATGCATTTTATGCATTGGTAAAAGCACTATGATGAAAAGTGTGATATGTTTTCAGGTATCTCCTATACTAATAGAGCCACATGCTCACCGGTTTGCCACATGATATAGGCCTATGGACTGAACAAGAAACCACCAAAAATTTTAACCAGTCATCGTTCTCACAACACTGAGGACCAGTCATTCGAAATGACTTCTCCATGCATTTTATGCATTGGTAAAAGCACTATGATGAAAAGTGTGATATGTTTTCAGGTATCTCCTATACTAATAGAGCCACATGCTCACCGGTTTGCCACATGATGTAGGCCTATGGACTGAACAAGAAACCACCAAAAATTTTAACCAGTCATCGTTCTCACAACACTGAGGACCAGTCATTCGAAATGACTTCTCCATGCATTTTATGCATTGGTAAAAGCACTATGATGAAAAGTGTGATATGTTTTCAGGTATCTCCTATACTAATAGAGCCACATGCTCACCGGTTTGCCACATGATGTAGGCCTATGGACTGAACAAGAAACCACCAAAAATTTTAACCAGTCATCGTTCTCACAACACTGAGGACCAGTCATTTGAAATGACTTCTCCATGCATTTTATGCATTGGTAAAAGCACTATGATGAAAAGTGTGATATGTTTTCAGGTATCTCCTATACTAATAGAGCCACATGCTCACCGGTTTGCCACATGATGTAGGCCTATGGACTGAACAAGAAACCACCAAAAATTTTAACCAGTCATCGTTCTCACAACACTGAGGACCAGTCATTCGAAATGACTTCTCCATGCATTTGCACTATGATGAAAAGTGTGATATGTTTTCAGGTATCTCCTATACTAATCGAGCCACATGCTCACCGGTTTGCCACATGATGTAGGCCTATGGACTGAACAAGAAACCACCAAAAATTTTAACCAGTCATCGTTCTCACAACACTGAGGACCAGTCATTCGAAATGACTTCTCCATGCATTTTATGCATTGGTAAAAGCACTATGATGAAAAGTGTGATATGTTTTCAGGTATCTCCTATACTAATAGAGCCACATGCTCACCGGTTTGCCACATGATGTAGGCCTATGGACTGAACAAGAAACCACGAAAAATTTTAACCAGTCATCATTCTCACAACACTGAGGACCAGTCATTCGAAATGACTTCTCCATGCATTTTATGCATTGGTAAAAGCACTATGATGAAAAGTGTGATATGTTTTCAGGTATCTCCTATACTAATAGAGCCACATGCTCACCGGTTTGCCACATGATGTAGGCCTATGGACTGAACAAGAAACCACCAAAAATTTTATCCAGTCATCGTTCTCACAACACTGAGGACCAGTCATTCGAAATGACTTCTCCATGCATTTTATGCATTGGTAAAAGCACTATGATGAAAAGTGTGATATGTTTTCAGGTATCTCCTATACTAATAGAGCCACATGCTCACCGGTTTGCCACATGATGTAGGCCTATGGACTGAACAAGAAACCACCAAAAATTTTAACCAGTCATCGTTCTCACAACACTGAGGACCAGTCATTCGAAATGACATCTCCATGCATTTTATGCATTGGTAAAAGCACTATGATGAAAAGTGTGATATGTTTTCAGGTATCTCCTATACTAATAGAGCCACATGCTCACCGGTTTGCCACATGATGTAGGCCTATGGACTGAACAAGAAACCACCAAAAATTTTAACCAGTCATCGTTCTCACAACACTGAGGACCAGTCATTCGAAATGACTTCTCCATGCATTTTATGCATTGGTAAAAGCACTATGATGAAAAGTGTGATATGTTTTCAGGTATCTCCTATACTAATAGAGCCACATGCTCACCGGTTTGCCACATGATGTAGGCCTATGGACTGAACAAGAAACCACCAAAAATTTTAACCAGTCATCGTTCTCACAACACTGAGGACCAGTCATTCGAAATGACTTCTCCATGCATTTTATGCATTGGTAAAAGCACTATGATGAAAAGTGTGATATGTTTTCAGGTATCTCCTATACTAATAGAGCCACATGCTCACCGGTTTGCCACATGATGTAGGCCTATGGACTGAACAAGAAACCACCAAAAATTTTAACCAGTCATCGTTCTCACAACACTGAGGACCAGTCATTCGAAATGACTTCTCCATGCATTTTATGCATTGGTAAAAGCACTATGATTGAAAAGTGTGATATGTTTTCAGGTATCTCCTATACTAATAGAGCCACATGCTCACCGGTTTGCCACATGATGTAGGCCTATGGACTGAACAAGAAACCACCAAAAATTTTAACCAGTCATCGTTCTCACAACACTGAGGACCAGTCATTCGAAATGACTTCTCCATGCATTTTATGCATTGGTAAAAGCACTATGATGAAAAGTGTGATATGTTTTCAGGTATCTCCTATACTAATAGAGCCACATGCTCACCGGTTTGCCACATGATGTAGGCCTATGGACTGAACAAGAAACCACCAAAAATTTTAACCAGTCATCGTTCTCACAACACTGAGGACCAGTCATTCGAAATGACTTCTCCATGCATTTTATGCATTGGTAAAAGCACTATGATGAAAAGTGTGATATGTTTTCAGGTATCTCCTATACTAATAGAGCCACATGCTCACCGGTTTGCCACATGATGTAGGCCTATGGACTGAACAAGAAACCACCAAAAATTTTAACCAGTCATCGTTCTCACAACACTGAGGACCAGTCATTCGAAATGACTTCTCCATGCATTTTATGCATTGGTAAAAGCACTATGATGAAAAGTATGATATGTTTTCAGGTATCTCCTATACTAATAGAGCCACATGCTCACCGGTTTGCCACATGATGTAGGCCTATGGACTGAACAAGAAACCACCAAAAATTTTAACCAGTCATCGTTCTCACAACACTGAGGACCAGTCATTCGAAATGACTTCTCAATGCATTTTATGCATTGGTAAAAGCACTATGATTGAAAAGTGTGATATGTTTTCAGGTATCTCCTATACTAATAGAGCCACATGCTCACCGGTTTGCCACATGATGTAGGCCTATGGACTGAACAAGAAACCACCAAAAATTTTAACCAGTCATCGTTCTCACAACACTGAGGACCAGTCATTCGAAATGACTTCTCCATGCATTTTATGCATTGGTAAAAGCACTATGATGAAAAGTGTGATATATTTTCAGGTATCTCCTATACTAATAGAGCCACATGCTCACCGGTTTGCCACATGCTGTAGGCCTATGGACTGAACAAGAAACCACCAAAAATTTTAACCAGTCATCGTTCTCACAACACTGAGGACCAGTCATTCGAAATGACTTCTCCATGCATTTAATGCATTGGTAAAAGCACTATGATGAAAAGTGTGATATGTTTTCAGGTATCTCCTATACTAATAGAGCCACATGCTCACCGGTTTGCCACATGATGTAGGCCTGTGGACTGAACAAGAAACCACCAAAAATTTTAACCAGTCATCGTTCTCACAACACTGAGGACCAGTCATTCGAAATGACTTCTCCATGCATTTTATGCATTGGTAAAAGCACTATGATGAAAAGTGTGATATGTTTTCAGGTATCTCCTATACTAATAGAGCCACATGCTCACCGGTTTGCCACATGATGTAGGCCTATGGACTGAACAAGAAACCACCAAAAATTTTAACCAGTCATCGTTCTCACAAAACTGAGGACCAGTCATTCGAAATGACTTCTCCATGCATTTTATGCATTGGTAAAAGCACTATGATGAAAAGTGTGATATGTTTTCAGGTATCTCCTATACTAATAGAGCCACATGCTCACCGGTTTGCCACATGATGTAGGCCTATGGACTGAACAAGAAACCACCAAAAATTTTAACCAGTCATCGTTCTCACAACACTGAGGACCAGTCATTCGAAATGACTTCTCCATGCATTTTATGCATTGGTAAAAGCACTATGATGAAAAGTGTGATATGTTTTCAGGTATCTCCTATACTAATAGAGCCACATGCTCACCGGTTTGCCACATGATGTAGGCCTATGGACTGAACAAGAAACCACCAAAAATTTTAACCAGTCATCGTTCTCACAACACTGAGGACCAGTCATTCGAAATGACTTCTCCATGCATTTTATGCATTGGTAAAAGCACTGTGATGAAAAGTGTGATATGTTTTCAGGTATCTCCTATACTAATAGAGCCACATGCTCACCGGTTTGCCACATGATGTAGGCCTATGGACTGAACAAGAAACCACCAAAAATCTTAACCAGTCATCGTTCTCACAACACTGAGGACCAGTCATTCGAAATGACTTCTCCATGCATTTTATGCATTGGTAAAAGCACTATGATGAAAAGTGTGATATGTTTTCAGGTATCTCCTATACTAATAGAGCCACATGCTCACCGGTTTGCCACATGATGTAGGCCTATGGACTGAACAAGAAACCACCAAAAATTTTAACCAGTCATCGTTCTCACAACACTGAGGACCAGTCATTCGAAATGACTTCTCCATGCATTTTATGCATTGGTAAAAGCACTATGATGAAAAGTGTGATATGTTTTCAGGTATCTCCTATACTAATAGAGCCACATGCTCACCGGTTTGCCACATGATGTAGGCCTATGGACTGAACAAGAAACCACCAAAAATTTTAACCAGTCATCGTTCTCACAACACTGAGGACCAGTCATTCGAAATGACTTCTCCATGCATTTTATGCATTGGTAAAAGCAATATGATGAAAAGTGTGATATGTTTTCAGTTATCTCCTATACTAATAGAGCCACATGCTCACCGGTTTGCCACATGATGTAGGCCTATGGACTGAACAAGAAACCACCAAAAATTTTAACCAGTCATCGTTCTCACAACACTGAGGACCAGTCATTCGAAATGACTTCTCCATGCATTTTATGCATTGGTAAAAGCACTATGATGAAAAGTGTGATGTTTTCAGGTATCCCCTATACTAATAGAGCCACATGCTCACCGGTTTGCCACATGATGTAGGCCTATGGACTGAACAAGAAACCACCAAAAATTTTAACCAGTCATCGTTCTCACAACACTGAGGACCAGTCATTCGAAATGACTTCTCCATGCATTTTATGCATTGGTAAAAGCACTATGATGAAAAGTGTGATATGTTTTCAGGTATCTCCTATACTAATAGAGCCACATGCTCACCGGTTTGCCACATGATGTAGGCCTATGGACTGAACAAGAAACCACCAAAAATTTTAACCAGTCATCGTTCTCACAACACTGAGGACCAGTCATTCGAAATGACTTCTCCATGCATTTTATGCATTGGTAAAAGCACTATGATGAAAAGTGTGATATGTTTTCAGGTATCTCCTATACTAATAGAGCCACATGCTCACCGGTTTGCCACATGATGTAGGCCTATGGACTGAACAAGAAACCACCAAAAATTTTAACCAGTCATCGTTCTCACAACACTGAGGACCAGTCATTCGAAATGACTTCTCCATGCATTTTATGCATTGGTAAAAGCACTATGATGAAAAGTGTGATATGTTTTCAGGTATCTCCTATACTAATAGAGCCACATGCTCACCGGTTTGCCACATGATGTAGGCCTATGGACTGAACAAGAAACCACCAAAAATTTTAACCAGTCATCGTTCTCACAACACTGAGGACCAGTCATTCGAAATGACTTCTCCATGCATTTTATGCATTGGTAAAAGCACTATGATGAAAAGTGTGATATGTTTTCAGGTATCTCCTATACTAATAGAGCCACATGCTCACCGGTTTGCCACATGATGTAGGCCTATGGATTGAACAAGAAACCACCAAAAATTTTAACCAGTCATCGTTCTCACAACACTGAGGACCAGTCATTCAAAATGACTTCTCCATGCATTTTATGCATTGGTAAAAGCACTATGATGAAAAGTGTGATATGTTTTCAGGTATCTCCTATACTAATAGAGCCACATGCTCACCGGTTTGCCACATGATGTAGGCCTATGGACTGAACAAGAAACCACCAAAAATTTTAACCAGTCATCGTTCTCACAACACTGAGGACCAGTCATTCGAAATGACTTCTCCATGCATTTTATGCATTGGTAAAAGCACTGTGATGAAAAGTGTGATATGTTTTCAGGTATCTCCTATACTAATAGAGCCACATGCTCACCGGTTTGCCACATGATGTAGGCCTATGGACTGAACAAGAAACCACCAAAAATCTTAACCAGTCATCGTTCTCACAACACTGAGGACTAGTCATTCGAAATGACTTCTCCATGCATTTTATGCATTGGTAAAAGCACTATGATGAAAAGTGTGATATGTTTTCAGGTATCTCCTATACTAATAGAGCCACATGCTCACCGGTTTGCCACATGATGTAGGCCTATGGACTGAACAAGAAACCACCAAAAATTTTAACCAGTCATCGTTCTCACAACACTGAGGACCAGTCATTCGAAATGACTTCTCCATGCATTTTATGCATTGGTAAAAGCAATATGATGAAAAGTGTGATATGTTTTCAGTTATCTCCTATACTAATAGAGCCACATGCTCACCGGTTTGCCACATGATGTAGGCCTATGGACTGAACAAGAAACCACCAAAAATTTTAACCAGTCATCGTTCTCACAACACTGAGGACCAGTCATTCGAAATGACTTCTCCATGCATTTTATGCATTGGTAAAAGCACTATGATGAAAAGTGTGATGTTTTCAGGTATCCCCTATACTAATAGAGCCACATGCTCACCGGTTTGCCACATTATGTAGGCCTATGGACTGAACAAGAAACCACCAAAAATTTTAACCAGTCATCGTTCTCACAACACTGAGGACCAGTCATTCGAAATGACTTCTCCATGCATTTTATGCATTGGTAAAAGCACTATGATGAAAAGTGTGATATGTTTTCAGGTATCTCCTATACTAATAGAGCCACATGCTCACCGGTTTGCCACATGATGTAGGCCTATGGACTGAACAAGAAACCACCAAAAATTTTAACCAGTCATCGTTCTCACAACACTGAGGACCAGTCATTCGAAATGACTTCTCCATGCATTTTATGCATTGGTAAAAGCACTATGATGAAAAGTGTGATATGTTTTCAGGTATCTCCTATACTAATAGAGCCACATGCTCACCGGTTTGCCACATGATGTAGGCCTATGGACTGAACAAGAAACCACCAAAAATTTTAACCAGTCATCGTTCTCACAACACTGAGGACCAGTCATTCGAAATGACTTCTCCATGCATTTTATGCATTGGTAAAAGCACTATGATGAAAAGTGTGATATGTTTTCAGGTATCTCCTATACTAATAGAGCCACATGCTCACCGGTTTGCCACATGATGTAGGCCTATGGACTGAACAAGAAACCACCAAAAATTTTAACCAGTCATCGTTCTCACAACACTGAGGACCAGTCATTCGAAATGACTTCTCCATGCATTTTATGCATTGGTAAAAACACTATGATGAAAAGTGTGATATGTTTTCAGGTATCTCCTATACTAATAGAGCCACATGCTCACCGGTTTGCCACATGATGTAGGCCTATGGACTGAACAAGAAACCACCAAAAATTTTAACCAGTCATCGTTCTCACAACACTGAGGACCAGTCATTCGAAATGACTTCTCCATGCATTTTATGCATTGGTAAAAGCACTATGATGAAAAGTGTGATATGTTTTCAGGTATCTCCTATACTAATAGAGCCACATGCTCACCGGTTTGCCACATGATGTAGGCCTATGGACTGAACAAGAAACCACCAAAAATTTTAACCAGTCATCGTTCTCACAACACTGAGGACCAGTCATTCGAAATGACTTCTCCATGCATTTTATGCATTGGTAAAAGCACTATGATGAAAAGTGTGATATGTTTTCAGGTATCTCCTATACTAATAGAGCCACATGCTCACCGGTTTGCCACATGTTGAGTGTAAGGTACAGAGTGTAGAGTGTAGGGCATAGAGTGTAGAGTGTAGGGTATAGAGTGTAGGGTATAGAGTGCAGGGTATAGAGTGTAGGGTATACAGTGTAGGGTATAGAGTGTAGAGTGTAGGGTATAGAGTGTAGAGTGTAGGGTATAGAGTGTAGGGTATAGAGTGCAGGGTATAGAGTGTAGGGTATACAGTGTAGGGTATAGAGTGTAGAGTGTAGGGTATAGAGTGTAGAGTGTAGGGTATAGAGTTTAGAGTGTAGGGCATAGAGTGTAGATTGTAGGGTATAGAGTGTAGGGTATAGAGTGTAGGGTATAGAGTGTAGGGTATAGAGTGTAGAGTGTAGGGTATAGAGTGTAGAGTGTAGGGTATAGAGTGTAGGGTATAGAGTGCAGGGTATAGAGTGTAGGGTATACAGTGTAGGGTATAGAGTGTAGAGTGTAGGGTATAGAGTGTAGAGTGTAGGGTATAGAGTTTAGAGTGTAGGGCATAGAGTGTAGATTGTAGGGTATAGAGTGTAGGGTATAGAGTGTAGGGTATAGAGTGTAGGGTATAGAGTGTAGAGTGTAGGGTATAGAGTGTAGAGTGTAGGGTATAGAGTGTAGGGTACAGAGTGTAAGGTATAGAGTGTAGGGTAGAGAGTGTAGAGTGTAGGGTATAGAGTGTAGGGTATAGAGTGTAGGGTATAGAGTGTAGAGTGTAGGGATTAGAGTGTAGGGTATAGAGTGTAGGGTGTGGAGTGTAGGGTATAGAGTGTAGAGTGTAGGGTATAGAGTGTATGGTATAGAGTGTAGGGTATAGAGTGTAGGGTGTAGAGTGTAGGGTATAGAGTGTAGGGTATAGAGTGTAGGGTATAGAGTGTAGGGAATAGAGTGTAGAGTGTAAGGTATAGAGTGTAGAGTGTAGGGTATAGAGTGTAAGGTATAGAGTGTAGAGTGTAGGGATTATACTGTGTAGGGTATAGAGTGTAGGGTGTAGAGTGTAGGGTATAGAGTGTAGAGTGTAGGGTATAGAGTGTATGGTATAGAGTGTAGGGTATAGAGTGTAGGGTGTAGAGTGTAGGGTATAGAGTGTAGGGTATAGAGTGTAGGGTATAGAGTGTAGGGTATAGAGTGTAGGGAATAGAGTGTGGAGTGTAAGGTATAGAGTGTAGAGTGTAGGGTATAGAGTGTAGGGTATAGACTGTAGGGTATAGAGTCTAGGGTATAGAGTGTAGGGTATAGATTGTAGCGTGTAGGCTATAGAGTGTAGGGTATACAGTGTAGAGTGTAGGGTATAGAGTGTAGGGTATAGAGTGTAGGGTATAGAGTGTAGGGTATAGAGTGTAGAGTGTAGGGTATAGTGTGTAGGGTATAGAGTGCAGGGTGTAGAGTGTAGGGTATAGAGTGTAGGGTATAGAGTGTAGAGTGTAGGGTATAGAGTGTATGCTATAGAGTGTATGGTGTAGAGTGTATGGTATAGAGTGTAGGGTATAGAGTGTTGAGTGTATGGTATAGAGTGTAGAGTGTAGAGTGTAGGGTATAGAGTGTATGTTATAGAGTGTAGGGTATAGAGTGTAGGGTAGAGAGTGTAGAGTGTAGGGTATAGAGTGTAGGGTATAGAGTGTAGGGTATAGAGTGTAGAGTGTAGGGATTAGAGTGTAGGGTATAGAGTGTAGTGTGTAGAGTGTAGGGTATAGAGTGTAGAGTGTAGGGTATAGAGTGTATGGTATAGAGTGTAGGTTATAGAGTGTAGGGTGTAGAGTGTAGGGTATAGAGTGTAGGGTATAGAGTGTAGGGTATAGAGTGTAAGGTATAGAGTGTAGGGAATAGAGTGTAGAGTGTAAAGTATAGAGTGTAGAGTGTAGGGTATAGAGTGTAGGGTATAGACTGTAGGGTATAGAGTGTAGGGTATAGATTGTAGGCTATAGAGTGTAGGGTATAGAGTGTAGGGTATAGAGTGTAGGGTATAGAGTGTAGGGTATAGAGTGTAGGGTATAGAGTGTAGAGTGTAGGGTATAGTGTGTAGGGTATAGAGTGCAGGGTGTAGAGTGTAGGGTATAGAGTGTAGGGTATAGAATGTAGAGTGTAGGGTATAGAGTGTATGCTATAGAGTGTATGGTGTAGAGTGTATGGTATAGAGTGTAGGGTATAGAGTGTAGAGTGTAGGGTATAGAGTGTAGGGTATAGAGTGTATGTTATAGAGTGTAGGGTATAGAGTGTAGAGTGTAGGGTATAGAATGTAGAGTGTAGGGTATAGAGTGTAGGGTATAGAGTGTAGGGTATAGAGTGTAGGGTGTAGAGTGTAGGGTATAGAGTGTAGGGTATAGAGTGTAGAGTGCAGGGTATAGAGTTTAGAGTGTAGGGTATAGAGTGTAGGGTATAGAGTGTAAGGTATAGAGTGTAGGGTGTAGAGTGTAGGGTAAAGAGTGTAGGGTATAGAGTGTAGGGTATAGAGTGTACGGTATAGAGTGTAGGGTACAGAGTGTATAGTATAGAGTGTAGGGTATAGAGTGTAGGGTATAGAGTGTATGGTATAGAGTGTAGGGTATAGAGTGTATGTTATAGAGTGTAGGGTATAGAGTGTAGAGTGTAGGGTATAGAGTGTAGAGTGTAGAGTGTAGGGTATAGAGTGTAGAGTGTAGGGTATAGAGTGTAGAGTGTAGGGTATAGAGTTTAGAGTGTAGGGTATAGAGTGTAGGGTATAGAGTGTAAGGTGTAGAGTGTAGGGTATAGAGTGTAGGGTATAGAGTGTAGGGTATAGAGTGTAGGGTATAGAGTGTAGGGTATAGAGTGTAGAGTGTAGGGTATAGAGTTTAGAGTGTAGGGTATAGAGTGTAGGGTATAGAGTGTAAGGTATAGAGTGTAGGGTGTAGAGTGTAGGGTATAGAGTGTAGGGTATAGAGTGTAGGGTATAGAGTGTACGGTATAGAGTGTAGGGTATAGAGTGTATGGTATAGAGTGTAGGGTATAGAGTGTAGGGTATAGAGTGTATGGTATAGATTGTAGGGTATAGAGTGTAGGGTGTAGCGTGTATGTTATAGAGTGTAGGGTATAGAGTGTAGGGTATAGAGTTTAGAGTGTAGGGTATAGAGAGTAGGGTATAGAGTGTAAGGTATAGAGTGTAGGGTGTAGAGTGTAGGGTATAGAGTGTAGGGCATAGGGTGTAGGGTATAGAGTGTAGGGTATAGAGTGTAGAGTGTAGGGTATAGAGTGTAGGGTATAGAGTGTAGGGTATAGAGTGTAGAGTGTAGGGTATAGAGTGTAGGGTATTGAGTGTAGGGTATAGAGTGTAGGGTATAGAGTGTAGAGTGTAGGGTATAGAGTGTAGAGTGTAGGGTATAGAGTGTAGGGTATATAGTGTAGAGTGTAGGGTATAGAGTGTAGGGTATAGAGTGTAGGGTATAGAGTGTAGGGTATAGCGTGTAGAGTGTAGGGTATAGAGTGTAGAGTGTAGGGTATAGAGTGTAGGGTATAGAGTGTAGGGTATAGAGTGTAGGGTATAGAGTGTAGAGTGTAGGGTATAGAGTGTAGCGTATAGAGTGTAGGGAGTAGAGTGTAGGGTATAGAGTGTAGGGTTCAGAGTGTAGGGTATAGAGTGTAGGGTATAGAGTGTATGGTATAGAGTGTAGGGTATAGAGTGTAGGGTATAGAGTGTAGGGTATAGAGTGTAGGGTATAGAGTGTAGAGTGTAGGGTATAGAGTGTAGGGTATAGAGTGTAGGGTAGAGAGTGTAGAGTGTAGGGTATAGAGTGTAGGGTATAGAGTGTAGGGTATAGAGTGTAGGGTGTAGAGTGTAGGGTATAGAGTGTAGGGTATAGAGTGTAGGGTATAGAGTGTAGGGAATAGAGTGTAGAGTGTAAGGTATAGAGTGTAGGGTATAGAGTGTACGGTATAGAGTGTAGGGTATAGAGTGTATGGTATAGAGTGTAGGGTATAGAGTGTAGAGTGTAGGGAATAGAGTGTAGGGATTAGAGTGTAGGGTATAGAGTGTAGGGTGTAGAGTGTAGGGTATAGAGTGTAGAGTGTAGGGTATAGAGTGTATGGTATAGAGTGTAGGGTATAGAGTGTAGGGTGTAGAGTGTAGGGTATAGAGTGTAGGGTATAGAGTGTAGGGTATAGAGTGTAGGGTATAGAGTGTAGGGAATAGAGTGTAGAGTGTAAGGTATAGAGTGTAGAGTGTAGGGTATAGAGTGTAGGGTATAGAGTGTAGAGTGTTGGGATTAGAGTGTAGGGTATAGAGTGTAGGGTGTAGAGTGTAGGGTATAGAGTGTAGAGTGTAGGGTATAGAGTATATGGTATAGAGTGTAGGGTATAGAGTGTAGGGTGTAGAGTATAGGGTATAGAGTGTAGGGTATAGAGTGTAGGGTATAGAGTGTAGGGAATAGAGTGTAGAGTGTAAGGTTTAGAGTGTAGAGTGTAGGGTATAGAGTGTAGGGTATAGACTGTAGGGTATAGAGTGTAGGGTATAGAGTGTAGGGTATAGATTGTAGAGTGTAGGCTATAGAGTGTAGGGTATAGAGTGTAGAGTGTAGGGTATAGAGTGTAGGGTATAGTGTGTAGGGTATAGAGTGTAGAGTGTAGGGTATAGTGTGTAGGATAGAGTGTAGGGTATAGAGTGTAGGGTATAGAGTGTATGGTATAGAGTGTAGGGTATAGAGTGTAGGGTATAGAGTGTAGGGTATAGAGTGTAGGGTATAGAGTGTAGAGTGTAGGGTATAGAGTGTTGAGTGTAGGGTATAGAGTGTAGGGTATAGAGTGTAGGGTAGAGAGTGTAGAGTGTAGGGTATAGAGTGTAGGGGATAGAGTGTAGGGTATAGAGTGTAGAGTGTAGGGATTAGAGTGTAGGGTATAGAGTGTAGGGTGTAGAGTGTAGGGTATAGAGTGTAGAGTGTAGGGTATAGAGTGTATGGTATAGAGTGTAGGGTATAGAGTGTAGGGTGTAGAGTGTAGGGTATAGAGTGTAGGGTATAGAGTGTAGGGTATAGAGTGTAGGGTATAGAGTGTAGGGAATAGAGTGTAGAGTGTAAGGTATAGAGTGTAGACTGTAGGGTATAGAGTGTAGGGTATAGAGTGTAGAGTGTTGGGATTAGAGTGTAGGGTATAGAGTGTAGGGTGTAGAGTGTAGGGTATAGAGTGTAGAGTGTAGGGTATAGAGTATATGGTATAGAGTGTAGGGTATAGAGTGTAGGGTGTAGAGTGTAGGGTATAGAGTGTAGGGTATAGAGTGTAGTGCATAAAGTGTAGAGTGTAGGGTATAGAGTGTAGGGTATAGAGTGTAGGGTATAGAGTGTAGAGTGTAGGGTATAGAGTGTAGGGTATAGAGTGTAGGGTATACAGTGTAGGGTATAGAGTGTAGGGTATAGAGTGTAGGGTATAGAGTGTAGGGTATAGAGTGTAGGGTATAGAGTGTAGAGTGTAGGGTATAGAGTTTAGAGTGTAGGGTATAGAGTGTAGGGTATAGAGTGTAAGGTATAGAGTGTAGGGTGTAGAGTGTAGGGTATAGAGTGTAGGGTATAGAGTGTAGGGTATAGAGTGTACGGTATAGAGTGTAGGGTATAGAGTGTATGGTATAGAGTGTAGGGTATAGAGTGTAGGGTATAGAGTGTGAGGTATAGAGTGTATGGTATAGATTGTAGGATATAGAGTGTAGGGTATAGAGTGTAGGGTATAGAGTGTAGAGTGTAGGGTATAGAGTGTAGAGTGTAGGGTATAGATTGTATGGTATAGAGTGTAGGGTATAGAATGTAAGGTGTAGAGTGTTGGGTATAGAGTGTAGGGTATAGAGTGTAGGGTATAGAGTGTAGGGTATAGAGTGTAGGGTATAGAGTGTAGGGAATAGAGTGTAGAGTGTAAGGTATAGAGTGTAGAGTGTAGGGTATAGACTGTAGGGTATAGAGTGTAGAGTGTAGGGATTAGAGTGTAGGGTATAGAGTGTAGGGTATAGAGTGTAGGGTATAGAGTGTAAAGTGTAGGGTATAGAGTGTAGAGTGTAGGGTATAGAGTGTAGGGTATAGAGTGTAGGGTATAGAGTGTAGGGTAGAGTGTGTAGAGTGTAGGGTATAGAGTGTAGGGTATAGAGTGTAGGGTATAGAGTGTAGAGTGTAGGGATTAGAGTGTAGGGTATAGAGTGTAGGGTGTAGAGTGTAGGGTATAGAGTGTAGAGTGTAGGGTATAGAGTGTATGGTATAGAGTGTAGGGTATAGAGTGTAGGGTGTAGAGTGTAGGGTATAGAGTGTAGGGTATAGAGTGTAGGGTATAGAGTGTAGGGAATAGAGTGTAGAGTGTAAGGTATAGAGTGTAGGGTATAGAGTGTAGGGTATAGAGTGTAGAGTGAAGGGATTAGAGTGTAGGGTATAGAGTGTAGGGTGTAGAGTGTAGGGTATAGAGTGTAGAGTGTAGGGTATAGAGTGTATGGTACAGAGTGTAGGGTATAGAGTGTAGGGTGTAGAGTGTAGGGTATAGAGTGTAGGGTATAGAGTGTAGGGTATAGAGTGTAGGGTATAGAGTGTAGGGAATAGAGTGTAGAGTGTAAGGTATAGAGTGTAGAGTGTAGGGTATAGAGTGTAGGGTATAGACTGTAGGGTATAGAGTGTAGGGTATAGAGTGTAGGGTATAGATTGTAGAGTGTAGGCTATAGAGTGTAGGGTATAGAGTGTAGAGTGTAGGGTATAGAGTGTAGGGTATAGAGTGTAGGGTAGAGAGTGTAAGGTATAGAGTGTAGAGTGTAGGGTATAGTGTGTAGGGTATAGAGTGCAGGGTGTAGAGTGTAGGGTATAGAGTGTAGGGTATAGAGTGTAGAGTGTAGGGTATAGAGTGTATGCTATAGAGTGTATGGTGTAGAGTGTATGGTATAGAGTGTAGGGTATAGATTGTAGAGTGCATGGTATAGAGTGTAGGGTATAGAGTGTAGGGTATAGAGTGTATGTTATAGAGTGTAGGGTATAGAGTGTAGGGTAGAGATTGTAGAGTGTAGGGTATAGAGTGTAGGGTATAGAGTGTAGAGTGTCGGGATTAGAGTGTAGGGTATAGAGTGTAGGATGTAGAGTGTAGGGTATAGAGTGTAGAGTGTAGGGTATAGAGTGTATGGTATAGAGTGTAGGGTATAGAGTGTAGGGTGTAGAGTGTAGGGTATAGAGTGTAGGGTATAGAGTGTAGGGTATAGAGTGTAGGGTATAGAGTGTAGGGTGTAGAGTGTAGGGTATAGAGTGTATGGTATAGAGTGTAGGGTATAGAATGTATGGTATAGAGTGTAGAGTGTAGGATATAGAGTGTAGAGTATAGAGTGTAGAGTGTAGGGTATAGAGTGTAGGGTATAGAGTGTAGGGTATAGAGTGTAGAGTGTAGGGATTAGAGTGTAGGGTATAGAGTGTAGGGTATAGAGTGTAGAGTGTAGGGTAGAGAGTGTAGGATATAGAGTGTAGAGTGTAGGGTATAGAGTGTAGGGTATAGAGTGTAGGGTATAGAGTGTAGAGTGTAGGGTATAGAGTGTAGGGTATAGAGTGTAGGGTATAGAGTGTAGGGTATAGAGTGTAGGGTGTAGAGTGTAGGGTATAGAGTGTTTGGTATAGAGTGTAGGGTATAGAGTGTAGGGTGTAGAGTGTATGGTATAGAGTGCAGGGTATAGAATGTATGGTATAGAGTGTAGAGTGTAGGATATAGAGTGTAGGGTATAGAGTGTAGAGTGTAAGGATTAGAGTGTAGGGTATAGAGTGTAGGGTATAAAGTGTAGAGTGTAGGGTAGAGAGTGTAGGATATAGAGTGTAGAGTGTAGGGTATAGAGTGTAGGGTATAGAGTGTAGGGTATAGAGTGTAGGGTTTAGAGTGTAGAGTGTAGGGTATAGAGTGTAGGGTATAGAGTGTATGGTATAGAGTGTAGGGTATAGAGTGTAGGGTGTAGAGTGTAGGGTATAGAGTGTAGGGTATAGAGTGTAGGGTATAGAGTGTAGGGTGTAGAGTGTAGGGTATAGAGTGTATGGTATAGAGTGTAGGGTATAGAATGTATGGTATAGAGTGTAGAGTGTAGGATATAGAGTGTAGGGTATAGAGTGTAGAGCGTAGGGTATAGAGTGTAGGGTATAGAGTGTAGGGTATAGAGTGTAGAGTGTAGGGATTAGAGTGTAGGGTATAGAGTGTAGGGTATAGAGTGTAGAGTGTAGGGTAGATAGTGTAGGATATAGAGTGTAGAGTGTAGGGTATAGCGTGTAGGGTATAGAGTGTAGGGTATAGAGTGTAGGGTATAGAGTGTAGAGTGTAGGGCATAGAGTGTAGGGTATAGAGAGTAGGGTATAGAGTGTAGAGTGTAGGGTATAGAGTGTAGGGTATAGAGTGTAGGGTATAGAGTGTAGGGCATAGAGTGTAGGGTAAAGAGTGTAGGGTGTAGAGTGTAGGGTATAGAGTGTAGGGTATAGAGTGTAGAGTGTAGGGTATAGAGTGTAGGGTATAAAGTGTAGGGTATAGAGTGTAGGGTATAGAGTGTAGAGTGTAGGGTATAGCGTGTAGAGTGTCGGGTATAGAGTGTAGGGTATAGAGTGTAGGGTATAGAGTGTAGGGTATAGAGTGTAGAGTGGAGGGTATAGAGTGTAGAGTGTAGGGTATAGAGTGTATGGTATAGAGTGTAGGGTATAGAGTGTAGGGTGTAGAGTGTTGGGTATAGAGTGTAGGGTATAGAGTGTAGGGTATAGAGTGTAGGGTATAGAGTGTAGGGAATAGAGTGTAGAGTGTAAGGTATAGAGTGTAGAGTGTAGGGTATAGAGTGTAGGGTATAGAGTGTAGAGTGTAGGGATTAGAGTGTAGGGTATAGAGTGTAGGGTATAGAGTGTAGTGTATAGAGTGTAGGGAATAGAGTGTGGAGTGTAAGGTATAGAGTGTAGAGTGTAGGGTATAGACTGTAGGGTATAGAGTGTAGGGTATAGAGTGTAGGGTATAGATTGTAGAGTATAGGCTATAGAGTGTAGGGTATAGAGTGTAGAGTGTAGGGTATAGAGTGTAGGGTATAGAGTGTAGGGTATAGAGTGTAGAGTGTAGGGTATAGTGTGTAGGGTATAGAGTGCAGGGTGTAGAGTGTAGGGTATAGAGTGTAGGGTATAGAGTGTAGAGTGTAGGGTATAGAGTGTATGCTATAGAGTGTATGGTGTAGAGTGTATGGTATAGAGTGTAGGGTATACAGTGTAGAGTGTATGGTATAGAGTGTAGGGTGTAGAGTGTAGGGTATAGAGTGTATGTTATAGAGTGTAGGGTATAGAGTGTAGGGTAGAGAGTGTAGAGTGTAGGGTATAGAGTGTAGGGTATAGAGTGTAGGGTATAGAGTGTAGAGTGTAGGGATTAGAGTGTAGGGTATAGAGTGTAGTGTGTAGAGTGTAGGGTATAGAGTGTAGAGTGTAGGGTATAGAGTGTATGGTATAGAGTGTAGGGTATAGAGTGTAGGGTGTAGAGTGTAGGGTATAGAGTGTAGGGTATAGAGTGTAGGGTATAGAGTGTAGGGAATAGAGTGTAGAGTGTAAGGTATAGAGTGTAGAGTTTAGGGTATAGAGTGTAGGGTATAGAGTGTAGAGTGTAGGGATTAGAGTGTAGGGTATAGAGTGTAGAGTGTAGAGTGTAGGGTATAGAGTGTAGAGTGTAGGGTATAGAGTGTATGGTATAGAGTGTAGGGTATAGAGTGTAGGGTGTAGAGTGTAGGGTATAGAGTGTAGGGTATAGAGTGTAGGGTATAGAGTGTAGGGTATAGAGTGTAGGGAATAGAGTGTAGAGTGTAAGGTATAGAGTGTAGAGTGTAGGGTATAGAGTGTAGGGTATAGACTGTAGGGTATAAAGTGTAGGGTATAGATTGTAGGCTATAGAGTGTAGGGTATAGAGTGTAGGGTATAGAGTGTAGGGTATAGAGTGTAGGGTATAGAGTGTAGGGTATAGAGTGTAGAGTGTAGGGTATAGTGTGTAGGGTATAGAGTGCAGGGTGTAGAGTGTAGGGTATAGAGTGTAGGGTATAGAGTGTAGAGTGTAGGGTATAGAGTGTATGCTATAGAGTGTATGGTGTAGAGTGTATGGTATAGAGTGTAGGGTATAGAGTGTAGAGTGTAGGGTATAGAGTGTATGTTATAGAGTGTAGGGTATAGAGTGTAGAATGTAGGGTATAGAGTTTAGAGTGTAGGGTATAGAGTGTAGGGTATAGATTGTAAGGTATAGAGTGTAGGGTGTAGAGTGTAGGGTATAGATTGTAGGGTATAGAGTGTAGGGTATAGAGTGTACGGTATAGAGTGTAGGGTATGGAGTGTATGGTATAGAGTGTAGGGTATAGAGTGTAGGGTATAGAGTGTAGGGTATAAAGTGTAGAGTGTAGGGTATAGAGTGTAGAGTGTAGGGTATAGAGTGTATGGTATAGAGTGTAGGGTATAGAGTGTAGGGTGTAGAGTGTAGAGTGTAGGGTAGATAGTGTAGGATATAGAGTGTAGAGTGTAGGGTATAGAGTGTAGGGTATAGAGTGTAGGGTATAGAGTGTAGAGTGTAGGGCATAGAGTGTAGGGTATAGAGTGTAGGGTATAGAGTGTAGAGTGTAGGGTAGATAGTGTAGGATATAGAGTGTAGAGTGGAGGGTATAGAGTGTAGGGTATAGAGTGTAGGGTATAGAGTGTAGGGTATAGAGTGTAGAGTGTAGGGCATAGAGTGTAGGGTATAGAGTGTAGGGTATAGAGTGTAGAGTGTAGGGTATGGAGTGTAGGGTATAGAGTGTAGGGTATAGAGTGTAGGGCATAGAGTGTAGGGTAAAGAGTGTAGGGTGTAGAGTGTAGGGTATAGAGTGTAGGGTATAGAGTGTAGAGTGTAGGGTATAGAGTGTAGGGTATAAAGTGTAGGGTATAGAGTGTAGGGTATAGAGTGTAGGGTATAGAGTGTAGAGTGTAGGGTATAGCGTGTAGAGTGTCGGGTATAGAGTGTAGGGTATAGAGTGTAGGGTATAGAGTGTAGGGTATAGAGTGTAGAGTGGAGGGTATAGAGTGTAGAGTGTAGGGTATAGAGTGTATGGTATAGAGTGTAGGGTATAGAGTGTAGGGTGTAGAGTGTTGGGTATAGAGTGTAGGGTATAGAGTGTAGGGTATAGAGTGTAGGGTATAGAGTGTAGGGAATAGAGTGTAGAGTGTAAGGAATAGAGTGTAGAGTGTAGGGTATAGAGTGTAGGGTATAGAGTGTAGAGTGTAGGGATTAGAGTGTAGGGTATAGAGTGTAGGGTATAGAGTGTAGTGTATAGAGTGTAGGGAATAGAGTGTGGAGTGTAAGGTATAGAGTGTAGAGTGTAGGGTATAGACTGTAGGGTATAGAGTGTAGGGTATAGAGTGTAGGGTATAGATTGTAGAGTATAGGCTATAGAGTGTAGGGTATAGAGTGTAGAGTGTAGGGTATAGAGTGTAGGGTATAGAGTGTAGGGTATAGAGTGTAGAGTGTAGGGTATAGTGTGTAGGGTATAGAGTGCAGGGTGTAGAGTGTAGGGTATAGAGTGTAGGGTATAGAGTGTAGAGTGTAGGGTATAGAGTGTATGCTATAGAGTGTATGGTGTAGAGTGTATGGTATAGAGTGTAGGGTATACAGTGTAGAGTGTATGGTATAGAGTGTAGGGTGTAGAGTGTAGGGTATAGAGTGTATGTTATAGAGTGTAGGGTATAGAGTGTAGGGTAGAGAGTGTAGAGTGTAGGGTATAGAGTGTAGGGTATAGAGTGTAGGGTATAGAGTGTAGAGTGTAGGGATTAGAGTGTAGGGTATAGAGTGTAGTGTGTAGAGTGTAGGGTATAGAGTGTAGAGTGTAGGGTATAGAGTGTATGGTATAGAGTGTAGGGTATAGAGTGTAGGGTGTAGAGTGTAGGGTATAGAGTGTAGGGTATAGAGTGTAGGGTATAGAGTGTAGGGAATAGAGTGTAGAGTGTAAGGTATAGAGTGTAGAGTTTAGGGTATAGAGTGTAGGGTATAGAGTGTAGAGTGTAGGGATTAGAGTGTAGGGTATAGAGTGTAGGGTGTAGAGTGTAGGGTATAGAGTGTAGAGTGTAGGGTATAGAGTGTATGGTATAGAGTGTAGGGTATAGAGTGTAGGGTGTAGAGTGTATGGTATAGAGTGTAGGGTATAGAGTGTAGGGTATAGAGTGTAGGGTATAGAGTGTAGGGTGTAGAGTGTAGGGTATAGAGTGTATGGTATAGAGTGTAGGGTATAGAATGTATGGTGTAGAGTGTAGAGTGTAGGATATAGAGTGTAGGGTATAGAGTGTAGAGCGTAGGGTATAGAGTGTAGGGTATAGAGTGTAGGGTATAGAGTGTAGAGTGTAGGGATTAGAGTGTAGGGTATAGAGTGTAGGGTATAGAGTGTAGAGTGTAGGGTAGATAGTGTAGGATATAGAGTGTAGAGTGTAGGGTATAGAGTGTAGGGTATAGAGTGTAGGGTATAGAGTGTAGGGTATAGAGTGTAGAGTGTAGGGCATAGAGTGTAGGGTATAGAGTGTAGGGTATAGAGTGTAGAGTGTAGGGTATAGAGTGTAGGGTATAGAGTGTAGGGTACAGAGTGTAGGGCATAGAGTGTAGGGTAAAGAGTGTAGGGTGTAGAGTGTAGGGTATAGAGTGTAGGGTATAGAGTGTAGAGTGTAGGGTATAGAGTGTAGGGTATAAAGTGTAGGGTATAGAGTGTAGGGTATAGAGTGTAGGGTATAGAGTGTAGAGTGTAGGGTATAGCGTGTAGAGTGTCGGGTATAGAGTGTAGGGTATAGAGTGTAGGGTATAGAGTGTAGGGTATAGAGTGTAGAGTGGAGGGTATAGAGTGTAGAGTGTAGGGTATAGAGTGTATGGTATAGAGTGTAGGGTATAGAGTGTAGGGTGTAGAGTGTTGGGTATAGAGTGTAGGGTATAGAGTGTAGGGTATAGAGTGTAGGGTATAGAGTGTAGGGAATAGAGTGTAGAGTGTAAGGTATAGAGTGTAGAGTGTAGGGTATAGAGTGTAGGGTATAGAGTGTAGAGTGTAGGGATTAGAGTGTAGGGTATAGAGTGTAGGGTATAGAGTGTAGTGTATAGAGTGTAGGGAATAGAGTGTGGAGTGTAAGGTATAGAGTGTAGAGTGTAGGGTATAGACTGTAGGGTATAGAGTGTAGGGTATAGAGTGTAGGGTATAGATTGTAGAGTATAGGCTATAGAGTGTAGGGTATAGAGTGTAGAGTGTAGGGTATAGAGTGTAGGGTATAGAGTGTAGGGTATAGAGTGTAGAGTGTAGGGTATAGTGTGTAGGGTATAGAGTGCAGGGTGTAGAGTGTAGGGTATAGAGTGTAGGGTATAGAGTGTAGAGTGTAGGGTATAGAGTGTAGGGTATAGAGTGTAGGGTATAGAGTGTAGAGTGTAGGGTATAGTGTGTAGGGTATAGAGTGCAGGGTGTAGAGTGTAGGGTATAGAGTGTAGGGTATAGAGTGTAGAGTGTAGGGTATAGAGTGTATGCTATAGAGTGTATGGTGTAGAGTGTATGGTATAGAGTGTAGGGTATACAGTGTAGAGTGTATGGTATAGAGTGTAGGGTGTAGAGTGTAGGGTATAGAGTGTATGTTATAGAGTGTAGGGTATAGAGTGTAGGGTAGAGAGTGTAGAGTGTAGGGTATAGAGTGTAGGGTATAGAGTGTAGGGTATAGAGTGTAGAGTGTAGGGATTAGAGTGTAGGGTATAGAGTGTAGTGTGTAGAGTGTAGGGTATAGAGTGTAGAGTGTAGGGTATAGAGTGTATGGTATAGAGTGTAGGGTATAGAGTGTAGGGTGTAGAGTGTAGGGTATAGAGTGTAGGGTATAGAGTGTAGGGTATAGAGTGTAGGGAATAGAGTGTAGAGTGTAAGGTATAGAGTGTAGAGTTTAGGGTATAGAGTGTAGGGTATAGAGTGTAGAGTGTAGGGATTAGAGTGTAGGGTATAGAGTGTAGGGTGTAGAGTGTAGGGTATAGAGTGTAGAGTGTAGGGTATAGAGTGTATGGTATAGAGTGTAGGGTATAGAGTGTAGGGTGTAGAGTGTATGGTATAGAGTGTAGGGTATAGAGTGTAGGGTATAGAGTGTAGGGTATAGAGTGTAGGGTGTAGAGTGTAGGGTATAGAGTGTATGGTATAGAGTGTAGGGTATAGAATGTATGGTGTAGAGTGTAGAGTGTAGGATATAGAGTGTAGGGTATAGAGTGTAGAGCGTAGGGTATAGAGTGTAGGGTATAGAGTGTAGGGTATAGAGTGTAGAGTGTAGGGATTAGAGTGTAGGGTATAGAGTGTAGGGTATAGAGTGTAGAGTGTAGGGTAGATAGTGTAGGATATAGAGTGTAGAGTGTAGGGTATAGAGTGTAGGGTATAGAGTGTAGGGTATAGAGTGTAGGGTATAGAGTGTAGAGTGTAGGGCATAGAGTGTAGGGTATAGAGTGTAGGGTATAGAGTGTAGAGTGTAGGGTATAGAGTGTAGGGTATAGAGTGTAGGGTACAGAGTGTAGGGCATAGAGTGTAGGGTAAAGAGTGTAGGGTGTAGAGTGTAGGGTATAGAGTGTAGGGTATAGAGTGTAGAGTGTAGGGTATAGAGTGTAGGGTATAAAGTGTAGGGTATAGAGTGTAGGGTATAGAGTGTAGGGTATAGAGTGTAGAGTGTAGGGTATAGCGTGTAGAGTGTCGGGTATAGAGTGTAGGGTATAGAGTGTAGGGTATAGAGTGTAGGGTATAGAGTGTAGAGTGGAGGGTATAGAGTGTAGAGTGTAGGGTATAGAGTGTATGGTATAGAGTGTAGGGTATAGAGTGTAGGGTGTAGAGTGTTGGGTATAGAGTGTAGGGTATAGAGTGTAGGGTATAGAGTGTAGGGTATAGAGTGTAGGGAATAGAGTGTAGAGTGTAAGGTATAGAGTGTAGAGTGTAGGGTATAGAGTGTAGGGTATAGAGTGTAGAGTGTAGGGATTAGAGTGTAGGGTATAGAGTGTAGGGTATAGAGTGTAGTGTATAGAGTGTAGGGAATAGAGTGTGGAGTGTAAGGTATAGAGTGTAGAGTGTAGGGTATAGACTGTAGGGTATAGAGTGTAGGGTATAGAGTGTAGGGTATAGATTGTAGAGTATAGGCTATAGAGTGTAGGGTATAGAGTGTAGAGTGTAGGGTATAGAGTGTAGGGTATAGAGTGTAGGGTATAGAGTGTAGAGTGTAGGGTATAGTGTGTAGGGTATAGAGTGCAGGGTGTAGAGTGTAGGGTATAGAGTGTAGGGTATAGAGTGTAGAGTGTAGGGTATAGAGTGTATGCTATAGAGTGTATGGTGTAGAGTGTATGGTATAGAGTGTAGGGTATACAGTGTAGAGTGTATGGTATAGAGTGTAGGGTGTAGAGTGTAGGGTATAGAGTGTATGTTATAGAGTGTAGGGTATAGAGTGTAGGGTAGAGAGTGTAGAGTGTAGGGTATAGAGTGTAGGGTATAGAGTGTAGGGTATAGAGTGTAGAGTGTAGGGATTAGAGTGTAGGGTATAGAGTGTAGTGTGTAGAGTGTAGGGTATAGAGTGTAGAGTGTAGGGTATAGAGTGTATGGTATAGAGTGTAGGGTATAGAGTGTAGGGTGTAGAGTGTAGGGTATAGAGTGTAGGGTATAGAGTGTAGGGTATAGAGTGTAGGGAATAGAGTGTAGAGTGTAAGGTATAGAGTGTAGAGTTTAGGGTATAGAGTGTAGGGTATAGAGTGTAGAGTGTAGGGATTAGAGTGTAGGGTATAGAGTGTAGAGCGTAGAGTGTAGGGTATAGAGTGTAGAGTGTAGGGTATAGAGTGTATGGTATAGAGTGTAGGGTATAGAGTGTAGGGTGTAGAGTGTAGGGTATAGAGTGTAGGGTATAGAGTGTAGGGTATAGAGTGTAGGGTATAGAGTGTAGGGAATAGAGTGTAGAGTGTAAGGTATAGAGTGTAGAGTGTAGGGTATAGAGTGTAGGGTATAGACTGTAGGGTATAAAGTGTAGGGTATAGATTGTAGGCTATAGAGTGTAGGGTATAGAGTGTAGGGTATAGAGTGTAGGGTATAGAGTGTAGGGTATAGAGTGTAGGGTATAGAGTGTAGAGTGTAGGGTATAGTGTGTAGGGTATAGAGTGCAGGGTGTAGAGTGTAGGGTATAGAGTGTAGGGTATAGAGTGTAGAGTGTAGGGTATAGAGTGTATGCTATAGAGTGTATGGTGTAGAGTGTATGGTATAGAGTGTAGGGTATAGAGTGTAGAGTGTAGGGTATAGAGTGTATGTTATAGAGTGTAGGGTATAGAGTGTAGAGTGTAGGGTATAGAGTTTAGAGTGTAGGGTATAGAGTGTAGGGTATAGAGTGTAAGGTATAGAGTGTAGGGTGTAGAGTGTAGGGTATAGATTGTAGGGTATAGAGTGTAGGGTATAGAGTGTACGGTATAGAGTGTAGGGTATGGAGTGTATGGTATAGAGTGTAGGGTATAGAGTGTAGGGTATAGAGTGTAGGGTATAAAGTGTAGAGTGTAGGGTATAGAGTGTAGAGTGTAGGGTATAGAGTGTATGGTATAGAGTGTAGGGTATAGAGTGTAGGGTGTAGAGTGTAGAGTGTAGGGTAGATAGTGTAGGATATAGAGTGTAGAGTGTAGGGTATAGAGTGTAGGGTATAGAGTGTAGGGTATAGAGTGTAGGGTATAGAGTGTAGAGTGTAGGGCATAGAGTGTAGGGTATAGAGTGTAGGGTATAGAGTGTAGAGTGTAGGGTAGATAGTGTAGGATATAGAGTGTAGAGTGTAGGGTATAGAGTGTAGGGTATAGAGTGTAGGGTATAGAGTGTAGGGTATAGAGTGTAGAGTGTAGGGCATAGAGTGTAGGGTATAGAGTGTAGGGTATAGAGTGTAGAGTGTAGGGTATAGAGTGTAGGGTATAGAGTGTAGGGTATAGAGTGTAGGGCATAGAGTGTAGGGTAAAGAGTGTAGGGTGTAGAGTGTAGGGTATAGAGTGTAGGGTATAGAGTTTAGAGTGTAGGGTATAGAGTGTAGGGTATAAAGTGTAGGGTATAGAGTGTAGGGTATAGAGTGTAGGGTATAGAGTGTAGAGTGTAGGGTATAGCGTGTAGAGTGTCGGGTATAGAGTGTAGGGTATAGAGTGTAGGGTATAGAGTGTAGGGTATAGAGTGTAGAGTGGAGGGTATAGAGTGTAGAGTGTAGGGTATAGAGTGTATGGTATAGAGTGTAGGGTATAGAGTGTAGGGTGTAGAGTGTTGGGTATAGAGTGTAGGGTATAGAGTGTAGGGTATAGAGTGTAGGGTATAGAGTGTAGGGAATAGAGTGTAGAGTGTAAGGAATAGAGTGTAGAGTGTAGGGTATAGAGTGTAGGGTATGGAGTGTAGAGTGTAGGGATTAGAGTGTAGGGTATAGAGTGTAGGGTATAGAGTGTAGTGTATAGAGTGTAGGGAATAGAGTGTAGGGTATAGAGTGTAGGGAATAGAGTGTAGAGTGTAAGGTATAGAGTGTAGAGTGTAGGGTATAGAGTGTAGGGTATAGACTGTAGGGTATAAAGTGTAGGGTATAGATTGTAGGCTATAGAGTGTAGGGTATAGAGTGTAGGGTATAGAGTGTAGGGTATAGAGTGTAGGGTATAGAGTGTAGGGTATAGAGTGTAGAGTGTAGGGTATAGTGTGTAGGGTATAGAGTGCAGGGTGTAGAGTGTAGGGTATAGAGTGTAGGGTATAGAGTGTAGAGTGTGGGGTATAGAGTGTATGCTATAGAGTGTATGGTGTAGAGTGTATGGTATAGAGTGTAGGGTATAGAGTGTAGAGTGTAGGGTATAGAGTGTATGTTATAGAGTGTAGGGTATAGAGTGTAGAGTGTAGGGTATAGAGTTTAGAGTGTAGGGTATAGAGTGTAGGGTATAGAGTGTAAGGTATAGAGTGTAGGGTGTAGAGTGTAGGGTATAGATTGTAGGGTATAGAGTGTAGGGTATAGAGTGTACGGTATAGAGTGTAGGGTATGGAGTGTATGGTATAGAGTGTAGGGTATAGAGTGTAGGGTATAGAGTGTAGGGTATAAAGTGTAGAGTGTAGGGTATAGAGTGTAGAGTGTAGGGTATAGAGTGTATGGTATAGAGTGTAGGGTATAGAGTGTAGGGTGTAGAGTGTAGAGTGTAGGGTAGATAGTGTAGGATATAGAGTGTAGAGTGTAGGGTATAGAGTGTAGGGTATAGAGTGTAGGGTATAGAGTGTAGGGTATAGAGTGTAGAGTGTAGGGCATAGAGTGTAGGGTATAGAGTGTAGGGTATAGAGTGTAGAGTGTAGGGTAGATAGTGTAGGATATAGAGTGTAGAGTGTAGGGTATAGAGTGTAGGGTATAGAGTGTAGGGTATAGAGTGTAGGGTATAGAGTGTAGAGTGTAGGGCATAGAGTGTAGGGTATAGAGTGTAGGGTATAGAGTGTAGAGTGTAGGGTATAGAGTGTAGGGTATAGAGTGTAGGGTATAGAGTGTAGGGCATAGAGTGTAGGGTAAAGAGTGTAGGGTGTAGAGTGTAGGGTATAGAGTGTAGGGTATAGAGTGTAGAGTGTAGGGTATAGAGTGTAGGGTATAAAGTGTAGGGTATAGAGTGTAGGGTATAGAGTGTAGGGTATAGAGTGTAGAGTGTAGGGTATAGCGTGTAGAGTGTCGGGTATAGAGTGTAGGGTATAGAGTGTGGGGTATAGAGTGTAGGGTATAGAGTGTAGAGTGGAGGGTATAGAGTGTAGAGTGTAGGGTATAGAGTGTATGGTATAGAGTGTAGGGTATAGAGTGTAGGGTGTAGAGTGTTGGGTATAGAGTGTAGGGTATAGAGTGTAGGGTATAGAGTGTAGGGTATAGAGTGTAGGGAATAGAGTGTAGAGTGTAAGGAATAGAGTGTAGAGTGTAGGGTATAGAGTGTAGGGTATGGAGTGTAGAGTGTAGGGATTAGAGTGTAGGGTATAGAGTGTAGGGTATAGAGTGTAGTGTATAGAGTGTAGGGAATAGAGTGTGGAGTGTAAGGTATAGAGTGTAGAGTGTAGGGTATAGACTGTAGGGTATAGAGTGTAGGGTATAGAGTGTAGGGTATAGATTGTAGAGTATAGGCTATAGAGTGTAGGGTATAGAGTGTAGAGTGTAGGGTATAGAGTGTAGGGTATAGAGTGTAGGGTATAGAGTGTAGAGTGTAGGGTATAGTGTGTAGGGTATAGAGTGCAGGGTGTAGAGTGTAGGGTATAGAGTGTAGGGTATAGAGTGTAGAGTGTAGGGTATAGAGTGTATGCTATAGAGTGTATGGTGTAGAGTGTATGGTATAGAGTGTAGGGTATACAGTGTAGAGTGTATGGTATAGAGTGTAGGGTGTAGAGTGTAGGGTATAGAGTGTATGTTATAGAGTGTAGGGTATAGAGTGTAGGGTAGAGAGTGTAGAGTGTAGGGTATAGAGTGTAGGGTATAGAGTGTAGGGTATAGAGTGTAGAGTGTAGGGATTAGAGTGTAGGGTATAGAGTGTAGTGTGTAGAGTGTAGGGTATAGAGTGTAGAGTGTAGGGTATAGAGTGTATGGTATAGAGTGTAGGGTATAGAGTGTAGGGTGTAGAGTGTAGGGTATAGAGTGTAGGGTATAGAGTGTAGGGTATAGAGTGTAGGGAATAGAGTGTAGAGTGTAAGGTATAGAGTGTAGAGTTTAGGGTATAGAGTGTAGGGTATAGAGTGTAGAGTGTAGGGATTAGAGTGTAGGGTATAGAGTGTAGGGTGTAGAGTGTAGGGTATAGAGTGTAGAGTGTAGGGTATAGAGTGTATGGTATAGAGTGTAGGGTATAGAGTGTAGGGTGTAGAGTGTAGGGTATAGAGTGTAGGGTATAGAGTGTAGGGTATAGAGTGTAGGGTATAGAGTGTAGGGAATAGAGTGTAGAGTGTAAGGTATAGAGTGTAGAGTGTAGGGTATAGAGTGTAGGGTATAGACTGTAGGGTATAAAGTGTAGGGTATAGATTGTAGGCTATAGAGTGTAGGGTATAGAGTGTAGGGAATAGAGTGTAGAGTGTAAGGTATAGAGTGTAGAGTTTAGGGTATAGAGTGTAGGGTATAGAGTGTAGAGTGTAGGGATTAGAGTGTAGGGTATAGAGTGTAGGGTGTAGAGTGTAGGGTATAGAGTGTAGAGTGTAGGGTATAGAGTGTATGGTATAGAGTGTAGGGTATAGAGTGTAGGGTGTAGAGTGTAGGGTATAGAGTGTAGGGTATAGAGTGTAGGGTATAGAGTGTAGGGTATAGAGTGTAGGGAATAGAGTGTAGAGTGTAAGGTATAGAGTGTAGAGTGTAGGGTATAGAGTGTAGGGTATAGACTGTAGGGTATAAAGTGTAGGGTATAGATTGTAGGCTATAGAGTGTAGGGTATAGAGTGTAGGGTATAGAGTGTAGGGTATAGAGTGTAGGGTATAGAGTGTAGGGTATAGAGTGTAGAGTGTAGGGTATAGTGTGTAGGGTATAGAGTGCAGGGTGTAGAGTGTAGGGTATAGAGTGTAGGGTATAGAGTGTAGAGTGTAGGGTATAGAGTGTATGCTATAGAGTGTATGGTGTAGAGTGTATGGTATAGAGTGTAGGGTATAGAGTGTAGAGTGTAGGGTATAGAGTGTATGTTATAGAGTGTAGGGTATAGAGTGTAGAGTGTAGGGTATAGAGTTTAGAGTGTAGGGTATAGAGTGTAGGGTATAGAGTGTAAGGTATATAGTGTAGGGTGTAGAGTGTAGGGTATAGATTGTAGGGTATAGAGTGTAGGGTATAGAGTGTACGGTATAGAGTGTAGGGTATGGAGTGTATGGTATAGAGTGTAGGGTATAGAGTGTAGGGTATAGAGTGTAGGGTATAAAGTGTAGAGTGTAGGGTATAGAGTGTAGAGTGTAGGGTATAGAGTGTATGGTATAGAGTGTAGGGTATAGAGTGTAGGGTGTAGAGTGTTGGGTATAGAGTGTAGGGTATAGAGTGTAGGGTATAGAGTGTAGGGTATAGAGTGTAGGGAATAGAGTGTAGAGTGTAAGGTACAGAGTGTAGAGTGTAGGGTATAGAGTGTAGGGTATAGAGTGTAGAGTGTAGGGATTAGAGTGTAGGGTATAGAGTGTAGGGTATAGAGTGTAAGGTATAGAGTGTAGGGTATAGAGTGTAGAGTGTAGGGTATAGAGTGTAGAGTGTAGGGTATAGAGTGTAGGGTATAGAGTGTAGGGTATAGAGTGTAGGGTAGAGTCTGTAGAGTGTAGGGTATAGAGTGTAGGGTATAGAGTGTAGAGTATAGAGTGTAGAGTGTAGGGATTAGAGTGTAGGGTATAGAGTGTAGGGTGTAGAGTGTAGGGTATAGAGTGTAGAGTGTAGTGTATAGAGTGTATGGTATAGAGTGTAGGGTGTAGAAAGTAGGGTATAGAGTGTAGGGTATAGAGTGTAGGGTATAGAGTGTAGGGAATAGAGTGTAGAGTGTAAGGTATAGAGTGTAGAGTGTAGGGTATAGAGTGTAGGGTATAGAGTGTAGAGTGAAGGGATTAGAGTGTAGGGTATAGAGTGTAGGGTGTAGAGTGTAGGGTATAGAGTGTAGAGTGTAGGGTATAGAGTGTATGGTATAGAGTGTAGGGTATAGAGTGTAGGGTGTAGAGTGTAGGGTATAGAGTGTAGGGTATAGAGTGTAGGGTATAGAGTGTAGGGTATAGAGTGTAGGGAATAGAGTGTAGAGTGTAAGGTATAGAGTGTAGAGTGTAGGGTATAGAGTGTAGGGTATAGACTGTAGGGTATAGAGTGTAGGGTATAGAGTGTAGGGTATAGATTGTAGAGTGTAGGCTATAGAGTGTAGGGTATAGAGTGTAGAGTGTAGGGTATAGAGTGTAGGGTATAGAGTGTAGGGTATAGAGTGTAGGGTATAGAGTGTAGAGTGTAGGGTATAGTGTGTACGGTATAGAGTGCAGGGTGTAGAGTGTAGGGTATAGAGTGTAGGGTATAGAGTGTAGAGTGTAGGGTATAGAGTGTACGCTATAGAGTGTATGGTGTAGAGTGTATGGTATAGAGTGTAGGGTATAGATTGTAGAGTGTATGGTATAGAGTGTATGTTATAGAGTGTAGGGTATAGAGTGTAGGGTAGAGAGTGTATGTTATAGAGTGTAGGGTATAGAGTGTAGGGTAGAGAGTGTAGAGTGTAGGGTATAGAGTGTAGTGTAGGGTATAGAGTGTAGAGTGTCGGGATTAGAGTGTAGGGTATAGAGTGTGGGATGTAGAGTGTAGGGTATAGAGTGTAGAGTGTAGGGTATAGAGTGTATGGTATAGAGTGTAGGGTATAGAGTGTAGGGTGTAGAGTGTAGGGTATAGAGTGTAGGGAATAGAGTGTAGGGTATAGAGTGTAGGGTATAGAGTGTAGGGTGTAGAGTGTAGGGTATAGAGTGTATGGTATAGAGTGTAGGGTATAGAATGTATGGTATAGAGTGTAGAGTGTAGGATATAGAGTGTAGGTTATAGAGTGTAGAGTGTAGGGTATAGAGTGTAGAGTGTAGGGATTAGAGTGTAGGGTATAGAGTGTAGGGTATAGAGTGTAGAGTGTAGGGTAGAGAGTGTAGGATATAGAGTGTAGAGTGTATGGTATAGAGTGTAGGGTATAGAGTGTAGGGTATAGAGTGTAGGGTATAGAGTGTAGGGCATAGAGTGTAGGGTATAGAGTGTAGGGTGTAGAGTGTAGGGTATAGAGTGTAGGGTATAGAGTGTAGAGTGTAGGGTATAGAGTGTGGGGTATAGAGTGTAGGGTATAGAGTGTAGGGTATAGAGTGTAGGGTATAGAGTGTAGAGTGTAGGGTATAGCATGTAGAGTGTCGGGTATAGAGTGTAGGGTATAGAGTGTAGGGTATAGAGTGTAGAGTGTAGGGTATAGAGTGTAGAGTGTAGGGTATAGAGTGTAGGGTATAGAGTGTAGGGTATAGAGTGTAGGGTAGAGTGTGTAGAGTGTAGGGTATAGAGTGTAGGGTATAGAGTGTAGGGTATAGAGTGTAGAGTGTAGGGATTAGAGTGTAGGGTATAGAGTGTAGGGTGTAGAGTGTAGGGTATAGAGTGTAGAGTGTAGGGTATAGAGTGTATGGTATAGAGTGTAGGGTATAGAGTGTAGGGTGTAGAGTGTTGGGTATAGAGTGTAGGGTATAGAGTGTAGGGTATAGAGTGTAGGGTATAGAGTGTAGGGAATAGAGTGTAGAGTGTAAGGTATAGAGTGTAGAGTGTAGGGTATAGAGTGTAGGGTATAGAGTGTAGAGTGTAGGGATTAGAGTGTAGGGTATAGAGTGTAGGGTATAGTGTGTAGGGTATAGAGTGTAGAGTGTAGGGTATAGAGTGTAGAGTGTAGGGTATAGAGTGTAGGGTATAGAGTGTAGGGTATAGAGTGTAGGGCATAGAGTGTAGGGTATAGAGTGTAGGGTATAGAGTGTAGAGTGTAGGGTATAGAGTGTAGGGTATAGAGTGTAGGGTATAGAGTGTAGAGTGTAGGGTATAGAGTGTAGGGTATTGAGTGTAGGGTATAGATTGTAGGGTATAGAGTGTAGGGCATAGAGTGTAGGGTATAGAGTGTAGGGTATAGAGTGTAGAGTGTAGGGTATAGAGTGTAGGGTATAGAGTGTAGGGTAGAGAGTGTAGAGTGTAGGGATTAGAGTGTAGGGTATAGAGTGTAGGGTGTAGAGTGTAGGGCATAGAGTGTAGAGTGTAGGGTATAGAGTGTATGGTATAGAGTGTAGAGTATAGAGTGTAGGGTGTAGAGTGTAGGGTATAGAGTGTAGGGTATAGAGTGTAGGGTATAGAGTGTAGGGAATAGAGTGTTGAGTGTAAGGTACAGAGTGTAGAGTGTAGGGAATAGAGTGTAGAGTGTAGGGTATAGAGTGTAGGGTATAGAGTGTAGGGTATAGAGTGTAGGGTATACAGTGTAGGGTATAGAGTGTAGAGTGTAGGGTATAGAGTGTAGAGTGTAGGGTATAGAGTGTAGAGTGTAGGGCATAGAGTGTAGATTGTAGGGTATAGAGTGTAGGGTATAGAGTGTAGGGTATAGAGTGTAGTGTATAGAGTGTAGAGTGTAGGGTATAGAGTGTAGAGTGTAGGGTATAGAGTGTAGGGTACAGAGTGTAGGGTATAGAGTGTAGGGTAGAGAGTGTAGAGTGTAGGGTATAGAGTGTAGGGTATAGAGTGTAGGGTATAGAGTGTAGAGTGTAGGGATTAGAGTGTAGGGTATAGAGTGTAGGGTGTGGAGTGTAGGGTATAGAGTGTAGAGTGTAGGGTATAGAGTGTATGGTATAGAGTGTAGGGTATAGAGTGTAGGGTGTAGAGTGTAGGGTATAGAGTGTAGGGTATAGAGTGTAGGGTATAGAGTGTAGGGTATAGAGTGTAGGGAATAGAGTGTAGAATGTAAGGTATAGAGTGTAGAGTGTAGGGTATAGAGTGTAAGGTATAGAGTGTAGAGTGTAGGGATTAGAGTGTAGGGTATAGAGTGTAGGGTGTAGAGTGTAGGGTATAGAGTGTAGAGTGTAGGGTATAGAGTGAATGGTATAGAGTGTAGGGTATAGAGTGTAGGGTGTAGAGTGTAGGGTATAGAGTGTAGGGTATAGAGTGTAGGGTATAGAGTGTAGGGTATAGAGTGTAGGGAATAGAGTGTGGAGTGTAAGGTATAGAGTGTAGAGTGTAGGGTATAGAGTGTAGGGTATAGACTGTAGGGTATAGAGTGTAGGGTATAGAGTGTAGGGTATAGATTGTAGAGTGTAGGCTATAGAGTGTAGGGTATAGAGAGTAGAGTGTAGGGTATAGAGTGTAGGGTATAGAGTGTAGGGTATAGAGTGTAGAGTGTAGGGTATAGTGTGTAGGGTATAGAGTGCAGGGTGTAGAGTGTAGGGTATAGAGTGTAGGGTATAGAGTGTAGAGTGTAGGGTATAGAGTGTATGCTATAGAGTGTATGGTGTAGAGTGTATGGTATAGAGTGTAGGGTATAGAGTGTAGAGTGTATGGTATAGAGTGTAGGGTGTAGAGTGTAGGGTATAGAGTGTATGTTATAGAGTGTAGGGTATAGAGTGTAGGGTAGAGAGTGTAGAGTGTAGGGTATAGAGTGTAGGGTATAGAGTGTAGTGTATAGAGTGTAGAGTGTAGGGATTAGAGTGTAGGGTATAGAGTGTAGTGTGTAGAGTGTAGGGTATAGAGTGTAGAGTGTAGGGTATAGAGTGTAGGGTATAGAGTGTAGGGTATAGAGTGTAGAGTGTAGGGTATAGTGTGTAGGGTATAGAGTGCAGGGTGTAGAGTGTAGGGTATAGAGTGTAGGGTATAGAGTGTAGAGTGTAGGGTATAGAGTGTATGCTATAGAGTGTATGGTGTAGAGTGTATGGTATAGAGTGTAGGGTATAGCGTGTAGAGTGTATGGTATAGAGTGTAGGGTGTAGAGTGTAGGGTATAGAGTGTATGTTATAGAGTGTAGGGTATAGAGTGTAGGGTAGAGAGTGTAGAGTGTAGGGTATAGAGTGTAGGGTATAGAGTGTAGGGTATAGAGTGTAGAGTGTAGGGATTAGAGTGTAGGGTATAGAGTGTACTGTGTAGAGTGTAGGGTATAGAGTGTAGAGTGTAGGGTATAGAGTGTATGGTATAGAGTGTAGGGTATAGAGTGTAGGGTGTAGAGTGTAGGGTATAGAGTGTAGGGTATAGAGTGTAGGGTATAGAGTGTAGGGAATAGAGTGTAGAGTGTAAGGTATAGAGTGTAGAGTATAGGGTATAGAGTGTAGGGTATAGAGTGTAGAGTGTAGGGATTAGAGTGTAGGGTATAGAGTGTAGGGTGTAGAGTGTAGGGTATAGAGTGTAGAGTGTAGGGTATAGAGTGTATGGTATAGAGTGTAGGGTATAGAGTGTAGGGTGTAGAGTGTAGGGTATAGAGTGTAGGGTATAGAGTGTAGGGTATAGAGTGTAAGGTATAGAGTGTAGGGAATAGAGTGTAGAGTGTAAGGTATAGAGTGTAGAGTGTAGGGTATAGAGTGTAGGGTATAGACTGTAGGGTATAGAGTGTAGGGTATAGATTGTAGGCTATAGAGTGTAGGGTATAGAGTGTAGGGTATAGAGTGTAGGGTATAGAGTGTAGGGTATAGAGTGTAGGGTATAGAGTGTAGAGTGTAGGGTATAGTGTGTAGGGTATAGAGTGCAGGGTGTAGAGTGTAGGGTATAGAGTGTAGGGTATAGAATGTAGAGTGTAGGGTATAGAGTGTATGCTATAGAGTGTATGGTGTAGAGTGTATGGTATAGAGTGTAGGGTATAGAGTGTAGAGTGTAGGGTATAGAGTGTAGGGTATAGAGTGTATGTTATAGAGTGTAGGGTATAGAGTGTAGAGTGTAGGGTATAGAGTTTAGAGTGTAGGGTATAGAGTGTAGGGTATAGAGTGTAAGGTATAGAGTGTAGGGTGTAGAGTGTAGGGTGTAGAGTGTAGGGTATAGATTGTAGGGTATAGAGTGTAGGGTATAGAGTGTACGGTATAGAGTGTAGGGTATGGAGTGTATGGTCTAGAGTGTAGGGTATAGAGTGTAGAGTGTAGGGTATAGAGTGTAGGGTATAGAGTGTAGGGTATAGAGTGTAGGGTATAGAGTGTAGGGTATAGAGTGTAGGGTATAGAGTGTAGAGTGCAGGGTATAGAGTTTAGAGTGTAGGGTATAGAGTGTAGGGTATAGAGTGTAAGGTATAGAGTGTAGGGTGTAGAGTGTAGGGTATAGAGTGTAGGGTATAGGGTGTAGGGTATGGAGTGTAGGGTATAGAGTGTAGGGTACAGAGTGTATGGTATAGAGTGTAGGGTATAGAGTGTAGGGTAGAGAGTGTATGGTATAGAGTGTAGGGTATAGAGTGTAGGGTATAGAGTGTATGTTATAGAGTGTAGGGTATAGAGCGTAGAGTGTAGGGTATAGAGTGTAGAGTGTAGAGTGTAGGGTATAGAGTGTAGAGTGTAGGGTATAGAGTGTAGAGTGTAGGGTATAGAGTTTAGAGTGTAGGGTATAGAGTGTAGGGTATAGAGTGTAAGGTGTAGAGTGTAGGGTATAGAGTGTAGGGTATAGAGTGTAGGGTATAGAGTGTAGGGTATAGAGTGTAGGGTATAGAGTGTATGGTATAGAGTGTAGAGTGTAGGGTATAGAGTTTAGAGTGTAGGGTATAGAGTGTAAGGTATAGAGTGTAGGGTGTAGAGTGTAGGGTATAGAGTGTAGGGTATAGAGTGTATGGTATAGAGTGTAGGGTATAGAGTGTAGGGTATAGAGTGTAGGGTATAGAGTGTATGGTATAGATTGTAGGGTATAGAGTGTAGGGTGTAGAGTGTATGTTATAGAGTGTAGGGTATAGAGTGTAGGGTATAGAGTTTAGAGTGTAGGGTATAGAGAGTAGGGTATAGAGTGTAAGGTATAGAGTGTAGGGTGTAGAGTGTAGGGTATAGAGTGTAGGGCATAGGGTGTAGGGTATAGAGTGTAGGGTATAGAGTGTAGAGTGTAGGGTATAGAGTGTAGGGTATAGAGTGTAGGGTATAGAGTGTAGAGTGTAGGGTATAGAGTGTAGGGTATTGAGTGTAGGGTATAGAGTGTAGGGTATAGAGTGTAGGGTATAGAGTGTAGAGTTTAGGGTATAGAGTGTAGAGTGTAGGGTATAGAGTGTAGGGTATAGAGTGTAGGGTATAGAGTGTAGGGTAGAGAGTGTAGAGTGTAGGATATAGAGTGTAGGGTATAGAGTGTAGGGTATAGAGTGTAGAGTGTAGGGATTAAAGTGTAGGGTATAGAGTGTAGGGTGTAGAGTGTAGGGTATAGAGTGTAGAGTGTAGGGTATAGAGTGTATGATATAGAGTGTAGGGTATAGAGTGTAGGGTGTAGAGTGTAGGGTATAGAGTGTTGGGCATAGAGTGTAGGGTATAGAGCGTAGAGTGTAGGGTATAGAGTGTAGGGTACAGAGTGTAAGGTATAGAGTGTAGGGTAGAGAGTGTAGAGTGTAGGGTATAGAGTGTAGGGTATAGAGTGTAGGGTATAGAGTGTAGAGTGTAGGGATTAGAGTGTAGGGTATAGAGTATAGGGTGTGGAGTGTAGGGTATAGAGTGTAGAGTGTAGGGTATAGAGTGTATGGTATAGAGTGTAGGGTATAGAGTGTAGGGTGTAGAGTGTAGGGTATAGAGTGTAGGGTATAGAGTGTAGGGTATAGAGTGTAGGGAATAGAGTGTAGAGTGTAAGGTATAGAGTGTAGAGTGTAGGGTATAGAGTGTAAGGTATAGAGTGTAGAGTGTAGGGATTAGAGTGTAGGTTATAGAGTGTAGGGTGTAGAGTGTAGGGTATAGAGTGTAGAGTGTAGGGTATAGAGTGTATGGTATAGAGTGTAGGGTATAGAGTGTAGGGTGTAGAGTGTAGGGTATAGAGTGTAGGGTATAGAGTGTAGGGTATAGAGTGTAGGGTATAGAGTGTAGGGAATAGAGTGTGGAGTGTAAGGTATAGAGTGTAGAGTGTAGGGTATAGAGTGTAGGGTATAGACTGTAGGGTATAGAGTGTAGGGTATAGAGTGTAGGGTATAGATTGTAGCGTGTAGGCTATAGAGTGTAGGGTATAGAGTGTAGAGTGTAGGGTATAGAGTGTAGGGTATAGAGTGTAGGGTATAGAGTGTAGGGTATAGAGTGTAGAGTGTAGGGTATAGTGTGTAGGGTATAGAGTGCAGGGTGTAGAGTGTAGGGTATAGAGTGTAGGGTATAGAGTGTAGAGTGTAGGGTATAGAGTGTATGCTATAGAGTGTATGGTGTAGAGTGTATGGTATAGAGTGTAGGGTATAGAGTGTTGAGTGTATGGTATAGAGTGTAGAGTGTAGAGTGTAGGGTATAGAGTGTATGTTATAGAGTGTAGGGTATAGAGTGTAGGGTAGAGAGTGTAGAGTGTAGGGTATAGAGTGTAGGGTATAGAGTGTAGGGTATAGAGTGTAGAGTGTAGGGATTAGAGTGTAGGGTATAGAGTGTAGTGTGTAGAGTGTAGGGTAGAGTGTAGAGTGTAGGGTATAGAGTGTATGGTATAGAGTGTAGGGTATAGAGTTTAGGGTGTAGAGTGTAGGGTATAGAGTGTAGGGTATAGAGTGTAGGGTATAGAGTGTAGGGAATAGAGTGTAGAGTGTAAGGTATAGAGTGTAGAGTATAGGGTATAGAGTGTAGGGTATAGAGTGTAGAGTGCAGGGATTAGAGTGTAGGGTATAGAGTGTAGGGTGTAGAGTGTAGGGTATGGAGTGTAGAGTGTAGGGTATAGAGTGTATGGTATAGAGTGTAGGGTATAGAGTGTAGGGTGTAGAGTGTAGGGTATAGAGTGTAGGGTATAGAGTGTAGGGTATAGAGTGTAAGGTATAGAGTGTAGGGAATAGAGTGTAGAGTGTAAAGTATAAAGTGTAGAGTGTAGGGTATAGAGTGAAGGGTATAGACTGTAGGGTATAGAGTGTAGGGTATAGATTGTAGGCTATAGAGTGTAGGGTATAGAGTGTAGGGTATAGAGTGTAGGGTATAGAGTGTAGGGTATAGAGTGTAGGGTATAGAGTGTAGAGTGTAGGGTATAGTGTGTAGGGTATAGAGTGCAGGGTGTAGAGTGTAGGGTATAGAGTGTAGGGTATAGAATGTAGAGTGTAGGGTATAGAGTGTATGCTATAGAGTGTATGGTGTAGAGTGTATGGTATAGAGTGTAGGGTATAGAGTGTAGAGTGTAGGGTATAGAGTGTAGGGTATAGAGTGTAGGGTATAGAGTGTATGTTATAGAGTGTAGGGTGTAGAGTGTAGAGTGTAGGGTATAGAATGTAGAGTGTAGGGTATAGAGTGTAGGGTATAGAGTGTAGGGTATAGAGTGTAGGGTGTAGAGTGTAGGGTATAGAGTGTAGGGTATAGAGTGTAGAGTGCAGGGTATAGAGTTTAGAGTGTAGGGTATAGAGTGTAGGGTATAGAGTGTAAGGTATAGAGTGTAGGGTGTAGAGTGTAGGGTATAGAGTGTAGGGTATAGAGTGTAGGGTATAGAGTGTACGGTATAGAGTGTAGGGTACAGAGTGTATAGTATAGAGTGTAGGGTATAGAGTGTAGGGTATAGAGTGTATGGTATAGAGTGTAGGGTATAGAGTGTATGTTATAGAGTGTAGGGTATAGAGTGTAGAGTGTAGGGTATAGAGTGTAGAGTGTAGGGTATAGAGTGTAGAGTGTAGGGTATAGAGTGTAGAGTGTAGGGTATAGAGTTTAGAGTGTAGGGTATAGAGTGTAGGGTATAGAGTGTAAGGTGTAGAGTGTAGGGTATAGAGTGTAGGGTATAGAGTGTAGGGTATAGAGTGTAGGGTATAGAGTGTAGGGTATAGAGTGTAGAGTGTAGGGTATAGAGTTTAGAGTGTAGGGTATAGAGTGTAGGGTATAGAGTGTAAGGTATAGAGTGTAGGGTGTAGAGTGTAGGGTATAGAGTGTAGGGTATAGAGTGTAGGGTATAGAGTGTACGGTATAGAGTGTAGGGTATAGAGTGTATGGTATAGAGTGTACGGTATAGAGTGTATGGTATAGATTGTAGGGTATAGAGTGTAGGGTGTAGAGTGTAGGGTATAGAGTGTAGGGTATAGAGTGTAGGGTATAGAGTGTAAGGTATAGAGTGTAGGGAATAGAGTGTAGAGTGTAAAGTATAGAGTGTAGAGTGTAGGGTATAGAGTGTAGGGTATAGACTGTAGGGTATAGAGTGTAGGGTATAGATTGTAGGCTATAGAGTGTAGGGTATAGAGTGTAGGGTATAGAGTGTAGGGTATAGAGTGTAGGGTATAGAGTGTAGAGTGTAGGGTATAGTGTGTAGGGTATAGAGTGCAGGGTGTAGAGTGTAGGGTATAGAGTGTAGGGTATAGAATGTAGAGTGTAGGGTATAGAGTGTATGCTATAGAGTGTATGGTGTAGAGTGTATGGTATAGAGTGTAGGGTATAGAGTGTAGAGTGTAGGGTATAGAGTGTAGGGTATAGAGTGTAGGGTATAGAGTGTATGTTATAGAGTGTAGGGTATAGAGTGTAGAGTGTAGGGTATAGAATGTAGAGTGTAGGGTATAGAGTGTAGGGTATAGAGTGTAGGGTATAGAGTGTAGGGTGTAGAGTGTAGGGTATAGAGTGTAGGGTATAGAGTGTAGAGTGCAGGGTATAGAGTTTAGAGTGTAGGGTATAGAGTGTAGGGTATAGAGTGTAAGGTATAGAGTGTAGGGTGTAGAGTGTAGGGTATAGAGTGTAGGGTATAGAGAGTAGGGTATAGAGTGTACGGTATAGAGTGTAGGGTACAGAGTGTATAGTATAGAGTGTAGGGTATAGAGTGTAGGGTATAGAGTGTATGGTATAGAGTGTAGGGTATAGAGTGTATGTTATAGAGTGTAGGGTATAGAGTGTAGAGTGTAGGGTATAGAGTGTAGAGTGTAGAGTGTAGGGTATAGAGTGTAGAGTGTAGGGTATAGAGTGTAGAGTGTAGGGTATAGAGTTTAGAGTGTAGGGTATAGAGTGTAGGGTATAGAGTGTAAGGTGTAGAGTGTAGGGTATAGAGTGTAGGGTATAGAGTGTAGGGTATAGAGTGTAGGGTATAGAGTGTAGGGTATAGAGTGTAGAGTGTAGGGTATAGAGTTTAGAGTGTAGGGTATAGAGTGTAGGGTATAGAGTGTAAGGTATAGAGTGTAGGGTGTAGAGTGTAGGGTATAGAGTGTAGGGTATAGAGTGTACGGTATAGAGTGTAGGGTATAGAGTGTATGGTATAGAGTGTAGGGTATAGAGTGTAGGGTATAGAGTGTATGGTATAGATTGTAGGGTATAGAGTGTAGGGTGTAGCGTGTATGTTATAGAGTGTAGGGTATAGAGTGTAGGGTATAGAGTTTAGAGTGTAGGGTATAGAGAGTAGGGTATAGAGTGTAAGGTATAGAGTGTAGGGTGTAGAGTGTAGGGTATAGAGTGTATGGTATAGATTGTAGGGTACAGAGTGTAGGGTGTAGCGTGTATGTTATAGAGTGTAGGGTATAGAGTGTAGGGTATAGAGTTTAGAGTGTAGGGTATAGAGAGTAGGGTATAGAGTGTAAGGTATAGAGTGTAGGGTGTAGAGTGTAGGGTATAGAGTGTAGGGCATAGGGTGTAGGGTATAGAGTGTAGGGTATAGAGTGTAGAGTGTAGGGTATAGAGTGTAGGGTATAGAGTGTAGGGTATAGAGTGTAGAGTGTAGGGTATAGAGTGTAGGGTATTGAGTGTAGGGTATAGAGTGTAGGGTATAGAGTGTAGGGTATAGAGTGTAGAGTGTAGGGTATAGAGTGTAGAGTGTAGGGTATAGAGTGTAGGGTATATAGTGTAGAGTGTAGGGTATAGAGTGTAGGGTATAGAGTGTAGGGTATAGAGTGTAGGGTATAGAGTGCATGGTATAGAGTGTAGAGTGTAGGGTATAGAGTGTAGAGTGTAGGGTATAGAGTGTAGGGTATAGAGTGTAGGGTATAGAGTGTAGGGTATAGAGTGTAGAGTGTAGGGTATAGAGTGTAGGGTATAGAGTGTAGGGAGTAGAGTGTAGGGTATAGAGTGTAGGGTTCAGAGTGTAGGGTATAGAGTGTAGGGTATAGAGTGTATGGTATAGAGTGTAGGGTATAGAGTGTAGGGTATAGAGTGTAGGGTATAGAGTGTAGAGTGTAGGGTATAGAGTGTAGGGTGTAGAGTGTAGGGTAGAGAGTGTAGAGTGTAGGGTATAGAGTGTAGGGTATAGAGTGTAGGGTATAGAGTGTAGGGTGTAGAGTGTAGGGTATAGAGTGTAGGGTATAGAGTGTAGGGTATAGAGTGTAGGGAATAGAGTGTAGAGTGTAAGGTATAGAGTGTAGGGTATAGAGTGTACGGTATAGAGTGTAGGGTATAGAGTGTATGGTATAGAGTGTAGGGTATAGAGTGTAGAGTGTAGGGAATAGAGTGTAGGGATTAGAGTGTAGGGTATAGAGTGTAGGGTGTAGAGTGTAGGGTATAGAGTGTAGAGTGTAGGGTATAGAGTGTATGGTATAGAGTGTAGGGTATAGAGTGTAGGGTGTAGAGAGTAGGGTATAGAGTGTAGGGTATAGAGTGTAGGGTATAGAGTGTAGGGTATAGAGTGTAGGGAATAGAGTGTAGAGTGTAAGGTATAGAGTGTAGAGTGTAGGGTATAGAGTGTAGGGTATAGAGTGTAGAGTGTTGGGATTAGAGTGTAGGGTATAGAGTGTAGGGTGTAGAGTGTAGGGTATAGAGTGTAGAGTGTAGGGTATAGAGTATATGGTATAGAGTGTAGGGTATAGAGTGTAGGGTGTAGAGTATAGGGTATAGAGTGTAGGGTATAGAGTGTAGGGTATAGAGTGTAGGGAATAGAGTGTAGAGTGTAAGGTTTAGAGTGTAGAGTGTAGGGTATAGAGTGTAGGGTATAGACTGTAGGGTATAGAGTGTAGGGTATAGAGTGTAGGGTATAGATTGTAGAGTGTAGGCTATAGAGTGTAGGGTATAGAGTGTAGAGTGTAGGGTATAGAGTGTAGGGTATAGTGTGTAGGGTATAGAGTGTAGAGTGTAGGGTATAGTGTGTAGGATAGAGTGTAGGGTATAGAGTGTAGGGTATAGAGTGTATGGTATAGAGTGTAGGGTATAGAGTGTAGGGTATAGAGTGTAGGGTATAGAGTGTAGGGTATAGAGTGTAGAGTGTAGGGTATAGAGTGTTGAGTGTAGGGTATAGAGTGTAGGGTATAGAGTGTAGGGTAGAGAGTGTAGAGTGTAGGGTATAGAGTGTAGGGTATAGAGTGTAGGGTATAGAGTGTAGAGTGTAGGGATTAGAGTGTAGGGTATAGAGTGTAGGGTGTAGAGTGTAGGGTATAGAGTGTAGAGTGTAGGGTATAGAGTGTATGGTATAGAGTGTAGGGTATAGAGTGTAGGGTGTAGAGTGTAGGGTATAGAGTGTAGGGTATAGAGTGTAGGGTATAGAGTGTAGGGTATAGAGTGTAGGGAATAGAGTGTAGAGTGTAAGGTATAGAGTGTAGACTGTAGGGTATAGAGTGTAGGGTATAGAGTGTAGAGTGTTGGGATTAGAGTGTAGGGTATAGAGTGTAGGGTGTAGAGTGTAGGGTATAGAGTGTAGAGTGTAGGGTATAGAGTATATGGTATAGAGTGTAGGGTATAGAGTGTAGGGTTTAGAGTGTAGGGTATAGAGTGTAGGGTATAGAGTGTAGGGTATAGAGTGTAGTGCATAAAGTGTAGAGTGTAGGGTATAGAGTGTAGGGTATAGAGTGTAGGGTATAGAGTGTAGAGTGTAGGGTATAGAGTGTAGGGTATAGAGTGTAGGGTATAGAGTGTAGGGTATAGAGTGTAGGGTATAGAGTGTAGGGTATAGAGTGTAGTGCATAAAGTGTAGAGTGTAGGGTATAGAGTGTAGGGTATAGAGTGTAGGGTATAGAGTGTAGAGTGTAGGGTATAGAGTGTAGGGTATAGAGTGTAGGGTATAGAGTGTAGGGTATAGAGTGTAGGGTATAGAGTGTAGGGTATAGAGTGTAGGGTATAGAGTGTAGAGTGTAGGGTATAGAGTTTAGAGTGTAGGGTATAGAGTGTAGGGTATAGAGTGTAAGGTATAGAGTGTAGGGTGTAGAGTGTAGGGTATAGAGTGTAGGGTATAGAGTGTAGGGTATAGAGTGTACGGTATAGAGTGTAGGGTATAGAGTGTATGGTATAGAGTGTAGGGTATAGAGTGTAGGGTATAGAGTGTAGGGTATAGAGTGTATGGTATAGATTGTAGGGTATAGAGTGTAGGGTATAGAGTGTAGGGTATAGAGTGTAGAGTGTAGGGTATAGAGTGTAGAGTGTAGGGTATAGAGTGTAGAGTGTAGGGTATAGATTGTATGGTATAGAGTGTAGGGTATAGTATGTAGGGTGTAGAGTGTTGGGTATAGAGTGTAGGGTATAGAGTGTAGGGTATAGAGTGTAGGGTATAGAGTGTAGGGAATAGAGTGTAGAGTGTAAGGTATAGAGTGTAGAGTGTAGGGTATAGAGTGTAGGGTATAGAGTGTAGAGTGTAGGGATTAGAGTGTAGGGTATAGAGTGTAGGGTATAGAGTGTAGGGTATAGAGTGTAGAGTGTAGGGTATAGAGTGTAGAGTGTAGGGTATAGAGTGTAGGGTATAGAGTGTAGGGTATAGAGTGTAGGGTAGAGTGTGTAGAGTGTAGGGTATAGAGTGTAGGGTATAGAGTGTAGGGTATAGAGTGTAGAGTGTAGGGATTAGAGTGTAGGGTATAGAGTGTAGGGTGTAGAGTGTAGGGTATAGAGTGTAGAGTGTAGGGTATAGAGTGTATGGTATAGAGTGTAGGGTATAGAGTGTAGGGTGTAGAGTGTAGGGTATAGAGTGTAGGGTATAGAGTGTAGGGTATAGAGTGTAGGGTATAGAGTGTAGGGAATAGAGTGTAGAGTGTAAGGTATAGAGTGTAGAGTGTAGGGTATAGAGTGTAGGGTATAGACTGTAGGGTATAGAGTGTAGGGTATAGAGTGTAGGGTATAGATTGTAGAGTGTAGGCTATAGAGTGTAGGTTATAGAGTGTAGAGTGTAGGGTATAGAGTGTAGGGTATAGAGTGTAGGGTAGAGAGTGTAGGGTATAGAGTGTAGAGTGTAGGGTATAGTGTGTAGGGTATAGAGTGCAGGGTGTAGAGTGTAGGGTATAGAGTGTAGGGTATAGAGTGTAGAGTGTAGGGTATAGAGTGTATGCTATAGAGTGTATGGTGTAGAGTGTATGGTATAGAGTGTAGGGTATAGATTGTAGAGTGCATGGTATAGAGTGTAGGGTATAGAGTGTAGGGTATAGAGTGTATGTTATAGAGTGTAGGGAATAGAGTGTAGGGTAGAGATTGTAGAGTGTAGGGTATAGAGTGTAGGGTATAGAGTGTAGAGTGTCGGGATTAGAGTGTAGGGTATAGAGTGTAGGATGTAGAGTGTAGGGTATAGAGTGTAGAGTGTAGGGTATAGAGTGTATGGTATAGAGTGTAGGGTATAGAGTGTAGGGTGTAGAGTGTAGGGTATAGAGTGTAGGGTATAGAGTGTAGGGTATAGAGTGTAGGGTATAGAGTGTAGGGTGTAGAGTGTAGGGTATAGAGTGTATGGTATAGAGTGTAGGGTATAGAATGTATGGTATAGAGTGTAGAGTGTAGGATATAGAGTGTAGGGTATAGAGTGTAGAGTGTAGGGTATAGAGTGTAGGGTATAGAGTGTAGGGTATAGAGTGTAGAGTGTAGGGATTAGAGTGTAGGGTATAGAGTGTAGGGTATAGAGTGTAGAGTGTAGGGTATAGAGTGTAGGGTATAGAGTGTAGGGTATAGAGTGTAGAGTGTAGGGTATAGAGTGTAGGGTATAGAGTGTAGGGTATAGAGTGTAGGGTATAGAGTGTAGGGTGTAGAGTGTAGGGTATAGAGTGTAGGGTATAGAGTGTAGGGTATAGAGTGTAGGGTGTAGAGTGTATGGTATAGAGTGCAGGGTATAGAATGTATGGTATAGAGTGTAGAGTGTAGGATATAGAGTGTCGGGTATAGAGTGTAGAGTGTAGGGATTAGAGTGTAGGGTATAGAGTGTAGGGTATAGAGTGTAGAGTGTAGGGTAGAGAGTGTAGGATATAGAGTGTAGAGTGTAGGGTATAGAGTGTAGGGTATAGAGTGTAGGGTATAGAGTGTAGGGTTTAGAGTGTAGAGTGTAGGGTATAGAGTGTAGGGTATAGAGTGTATGGTATAGAGTGTAGGGTATAGAGTGTAGGGTGTAGAGTGTAGGGTATAGAGTGTAGGGTATAGAGTGTAGGGTATAGAGTGTAGGGTATAGAGTGTAGGGTGTAGAGTGTAGGGTATAGAGTGTATGATATAGAGTGTAGGGTATAGAATGTATGGTATAGAGTGTAGAGTGTAGGATATAGAGTGTAGGGTATAGAGTGTAGAGTGTAGGGTATAGAGTGTAGGGTATAGAGTGTAGAGTGTAGGGATTAGAGTGTAGGGTATAGAGTGTAGGGTATAGAGTGTACAGTGTAGGGTAGATAGTGTAGGATATAGAGTGTAGAGTGTAGGGTATAGAGTGTAGGGTATAGAGTGTAGGGTATAGAGTGTAGGGTATAGAGTGTAGAGTGTAAGGCATAGAGTGTAAGGTATAGAGTGTAGGGTATAGAATGTAGAGTGTAGGGTATAGAGTGTAGGGTATAGAGTGTAGGGTATAGAGTGTAGGGCATAGAGTGTAGGGTAAAGAGTGTAGGGTGTAGAGTGTAGGGTATAGAGTGTAGGGTATAGAGTGTAGAGTGTAGGGTATAGAGTGTAGGGTATAAAGTGTAGGGTATAGAGTGTAGGGTATAGAGTGTAGGGTATAGAGTGTAGAGTGTAGGGTATAGCGTGTAGAGTGTCGGGTATAGAGTGTAGGGTATAGAGTGTAGGGTATAGAGTGTAGGGTATAGAGTGTAGAGTGTAGGGTATATAGTGTAGAGTGTAGGGTATAGAGTGTATGGTATAGAGTGTAGGGTATAGAGTGTAGGGTGTAGAGTGTTGGGTATAGAGTGTAGGGTATAGAGTGTAGGGTATAGAGTGTAGGGTATAGAGGGTAGGGAATAGAGTGTAGAGTGTAAGGTATAGAGTGTAGAGTGTAGGGTATAGAGTGTAGGGTATAGAGTGTAGAGTGTAGGGATTAGAGTGTAGGGTATAGAGTGTAGGGTATAGAGTGTAGGGAATAGAGTGTGGAGTGTAAGGTATAGAGTGTAGAGTGTAGGGTATAGACTGTAGGGTATAGAGTGTAGGGTATAGAGTGTAGGGTATAGATTGTAGAGTATAGGCTATAGAGTGTAGGGTATAGAGTGTAGAGTGTAGGGTATAGAGTGTAGGGTATAGAGTGTAGGGTATAGAGTGTAGAGTGTAGGGTATAGTGTGTAGGGTATAGAGTGCAGGGTGTAGAGTGTAGGGTATAGAGTGTAGGGTATAGAGTGTAGAGTGTAGGGTATAGAGTGTATGCTATAGAGTGTATGGTGTAGAGTGTATGGTATAGAGTGTAGGGTATACAGTGTAGAGTGTATGGTATAGAGTGTAGGGTGTAGAGTGTAGGGTATAGAGTGTATGTTATAGAGTGTAGGGTATAGAGTGTAGGGTAGAGAGTGTAGAGTGTAGGGTATAGAGTGTAGGGTATAGAGTGTAGGGTATAGAGTGTAGAGTGTAGGGATTAGAGTGTAGGGTATAGAGTGTAGTGTGTAGAGTGTAGGGTATAGAGTGTAGAGTGTAGGGTATAGAGTGTATGGTATAGAGTGTAGGGTATAGAGTGTAGGGTGTAGAGTGTAGGGTATAGAGTGTAGGGTATAGAGTGTAGGGTATAGAGTGTATGGTATAGAGTGTAGGGAATAGAGTGTAGAGTGTAAGGTATAGAGTGTAGAGTGTAGGGTATAGAGTGTAGGGTATAGACTGTAGGGTATAAAGTGTAGGGTATAGATTGTAGGCTATAGAGTGTAGGGTATAGAGTGTAGGGTATAGAGTGTAGGGTATAGAGTGTAGGGTATAGAGTGTAGGGTATAGAGTGTAGAGTGTAGGGTATAGTGTGTAGGGTATAGAGTGCAGGGTGTAGAGTGTAGGGTATAGAGTGTAGGGTATAGAGTGTAGAGTGTAGGGTATAGAGTGTATGCTATAGAGTGTATGGTGTAGAGTGTATGGTATAGAGTGTAGGGTATAGAGTGTAGAGTGTAGGGTATAGAGTGTATGCTATAGAGTGTATGGTGTAGAGTGTATGGTATAGAGTGTAGGGTATACAGTGTAGAGTGTATGGTATAGAGTGTAGGGTGTAGAGTGTAGGGTATAGAGTGTATGTTATAGAGTGTAGGGTATAGAGTGTAGGGTAGAGAGTGTAGAGTGTAGGGTATAGAGTGTAGGGTATAGAGTGTAGGGTATAGAGTGTAGAGTGTAGGGATTAGAGTGTAGGGTATAGAGTGTAGTGTGTAGAGTGTAGGGTATAGAGTGTAGAGTGTAGGGTATAGAGTGTATGGTATAGAGTGTAGGGTATAGAGTGTAGGGTGTAGAGTGTAGGGTATAGAGTGTAGGGTATAGAGTGTAGGGTATAGAGTGTATGGTATAGAGTGTAGGGAATAGAGTGTAGAGTGTAAGGTATAGAGTGTAGAGTGTAGGGTATAGAGTGTAGGGTATAGACTGTAGGGTATAAAGTGTAGGGTATAGATTGTAGGCTATAGAGTGTAGGGTATAGAGTGTAGGGTATAGAGTGTAGGGTATAGAGTGTAGGGTATAGAGTGTAGAGTGTAGGGTATAGTGTGTAGGGTATAGAGTGCAGGGTGTAGAGTTTAGGGTATAGAGTGTAGGGTATAGAGTGTAGAGTGTAGGGTATAGAGTGTATGCTATAGAGTGTATGGTGTAGAGTGTATGGTATAGAGTGTAGGGTATAGAGTGTAGAGTGTAGGGTATAGAGTGTAGGGTATAGAGTGTATGTTATAGAGTGTAGGGTATAGAGTGTAGAGTGTAGGGTATAGAGTTTAGAGTGTAGGGTATAGAGTGTAGGGTATAGAGTGTAAGGTATAGAGTGTAGGGTGTAGAGTGTAGGGTATAGATTGTAGGGTATAGAGTGTAGGGTATAGAGTGTACGGTATAGAGTGTAGGGTATGGAGTGTATGGTATAGAGTGTAGGGTATAGAGTGTAAGGTATAGAGTGTAGGGTATAAAGTGTAGAGTGTAGGGTATAGAGTGTAGAGTGTAGGGTATAGAGTGTATGGTATAGAGTGTAGGGTATAGAGTGTAGGGTGTAGAGTGTTGGGTATAGAGTGTAGGGTATAGAGTGTAGGGTATAGAGTGTAGGGTATAGAGTGTAGGGAATAGAGTGTAGGGTATAGAGTGTAGAGTGTAGGGATTAGAGTGTAGGGTATAGAGTGTAGGGTATAGAGTGTAAGGTATAGAGTGTAGGGTATAGAGTGTAGAGTGTAGGGTATAGAGTGTAGAGTGTAGGGTATAGAGTGTAGGGTATAGAGTGTAGGGTATAGAGTGTAGGGTAGAGTCTGTAGAGTGTAGGGTATAGAGTGTAGAGTATAGAGTGTAGAGTGTAGGGATTAGAGTGTAGGGTATAGAGTGTAGGGTGTAGAGTGTAGGGTATAGAGTGTAGAGTGTAGTGTATAGAGTGTATGGTATAGAGTGTAGGGTGTAGAGAGTAGGGTATAGAGTGTAGGGTATAGAGTGTAGGGTATAGAGTGTAGGGAATAGAGTGTAGAGTGTAAGGTATAGAGTGTAGAGTGTAGGGTATAGAGTGTAGGGTATAGAGTGTAGAGTGAAGGGATTAGAGTGTAGGGTATAGAGTGTAGGGTGTAGAGTGTAGGGTATAGAGTGTAGAGTGTAGGGTATAGAGTGTATGGTATAGAGTGTAGGGTATAGAGTGTAGGGTGTAGAGTGTAGGGTATAGAGTGTAGGGTATAGAGTGTAGGGTATAGAGTGTAGGGTATAGAGTGTAGGGAATAGAGTGTAGAGTGTAAGGTATAGAGTGTAGAGTGTAGGGTATAGAGTGTAGGGTATAGACTGTAGGGTATAGAGTGTAGGGTATAGAGTGTAGGGTATAGATTGTAGAGTGTAGGCTATAGAGTTTAGGGTATAGAGTGTAGAGTGTAGGGTATAGAGTGTAGGGTATAGAGTGTAGGGTATAGAGTGTAGGGTATAGAGTGTAGAGTGTAGGGTATAGTGTGTACGGTATAGAGTGCAGGGTGTAGGGTATAGAGTGTAGGGTATAGAGTGTAGAGTGTAGGGTATAGAGTGTACGCTATAGAGTGTATGGTGTAGAGTGTATGGTATAGAGTGTAGGGTATAGATTGTAGAGTGTATGGTATAGAGTGTATGTTATAGAGTGTAGGGTATAGAGTGTAGGGTAGAGAGTGTATGTTATAGAGTGTAGGGTATAGAGTGTAGGGTAGAGAGTGTAGAGTGTAGGGTATAGAGTGTAGGGTAGGGTATAGAGTGTAGAGTGTCGGGATTAGAGTGTAGGGTATAGAGTGTGGGATGTAGAGTGTAGGGTATAGAGTGTAGAGTGTAGGGTATAGAGTGTATGGTATAGAGTGTAGGGTATAGAGTGTAGGGTGTAGAGTGTAGGGTATAGAGTGTAGGGAATAGAGTGTAGGGTATAGAGTGTAGGGTATAGAGTGTAGGGTGTAGAGTGTAGGGTATAGAGTGTATAGTATAGAGTGTAGAGTGTAGGGTATAGAGTGTAGGGTATAGAGTGTAGGGTATAGAGTGTAGGGTATAGAGTGTAGAGTGTAGGGTATAGCATGTAGAGTGTCGGGTATAGAGTGTAGGGTATAGAGTGTAGGGTATAGAGTGTAGGGTATAGAGTGTAGAGTGTAGGGTATAGAGTGTAGAGTGTAGGGTATAGAGTGTATGGTATAGAGTGTAGGGTATAGAGTGTAGGGCATAGAGTGTAGGGCATAGAGTGTAGGGTGTAGAGTGTAGGGTATAGAGTGTAGGGTATAGAGTGTAGAGTGTAGGGTATAGAGTGTAGGGTATAGAGTGTAGGGTATAGAGTGTAGGGTATAGAGTGTAGGGTATAGAGTGTAGAGTGTAGGGTATAGCATGTAGAGTGTCGGGTATAGAGTGTAGGGTATAGAGTGTAGGGTATAGAGTGTAGGGTATAGAGTGTAGAGTGTAGGGTATAGAGTGTAGAGTGTAGGGTATAGAGTGTATGGTATAGAGTGTAGGGTATAGAGTGTAGGGTGTAGAGTGTTGGGTATAGAGTGTAGGGTATAGAGTGTAGGGTATAGAGTGTAGGGTATAGAGTGTAGGGAATAGAGTGTAGAGTGTAAGGTATAGAGTGTAGAGTGTAGGGTATAGAGTGTAGGGTATAGAGTGTAGAGTGTAGGGATTAGAGTGTAGGGTATAGAGTGTAGGGTATAGTGTGTAGGGTACAGAGTGTAGAGTGTAGGGTATAGAGTGTAGGGTATTGAGTTTAGGGTATAGATTGTAGGGTATAGAGTGTAGGGCATAGAGTGTAGGGTATAGAGTGTAGGGTATAGAGTGTAGAGTGTAGGGTATAGAGTGTAGGGTATAGAGTGTAGGGTAGAGAGTGTAGAGTGTAGGGATTAGAGTGTACGGTATAGAGTGTAGGGTGTAGAGTGTAGGGCATAGAGTGTAGAGTGTAGGGTATAGAGTGTATGGTATAGAGTGTAGAGTATAGAGTGTAGGGTGTAGAGTGTAGGGTATAGAGTGTAGGGTATAGAGTGTAGGGTATAGAGTGTAGGGAATAGAGTGTTGAGTGTAAGGTACAGAGTGTAGAGTGTAGGGAATAGAGTGTAGAGTGTAGGGTATAGAGTGTAGGGTATAGAGTGTAGGGTATAGAGTGTAGGGTATACAGTGTAGGGTATAGAGTGTAGAGTGTAGGGTATAGAGTGTAGAGTGTAGGGTATAGAGTGTAGAGTGTAGGGCATAGAGTGTAGATTGTAGGGTATAGAGTGTAGGGTATAGAGTGTAGGGTATAGAGTGTAGGGTATAGAGTGTAGAGTGTAGGGTATAGAGTGTAGAGTGTAGGGTATAGAGTGTAGGGTACAGAGTGTAGGGTATAGAGTGTAGGGTAGAGAGTGTAGAGTGTAGGGTATAGAGTGTAGGGTATAGAGTGTAGGGTATAGAGTGTAGAGTGTAGGGATTAGAGTGTAGGGTATAGAGTGTAGGGTGTGGAGTGTAGGGTATAGAGTGTAGAGTGTAGGGTATAGAGTGTATGGTATAGAGTGTAGGGTATAGAGTGTAGGGTGTAGAGTGTAGGGTATAGAGTGTAGGGTATAGAGTGTAGGGTATAGAGTGTAGGGTATAGAGTGTAGGGAATAGAGTGTAGAGTGTAAGGTATAGAGTGTAGAGTGTAGGGTATAGAGTGTAAGGTATAGAGTGTAGAGTGTAGGGATTAGAGTGTAGGGTATAGAGTGTAGGGTGTAGAGTGTAGGGTATAGAGTGTAGAGTGTAGGGTATAGAGTGTATGGTATAGAGTGTAGGGTATAGAGTCTAGGGTGTAGAGTGTAGGGTATAGAGTGTAGGGTATAGAGTGTAGGGTATAGAGTGTAGGGTATAGAGTGTAGGGAATAGAGTGTGGAGTGTAAGGTATAGAGTGTAGAGTGTAGGGTATAGAGTGTAGGGTATAGACTGTAGGGTATAGAGTGTAGGGTATAGAGTGTAGGGTATAGATTGTAGAGTGTAGGCTATAGAGTGTAGGGTATAGAGAGTAGAGTGTAGGGTATAGAGTGTAGGGTATAGAGTGTAGGGTATAGAGTGTAGGGTATAGAGTGTAGAGTGTAGGGTATAGTGTGTAGGGTATAGAGTGCAGGGTGTAGAGTGTAGGGTATAGAGTGTAGGGTATAGAGTGTAGAGTGTAGGGTATAGAGTGTATGCTATAGAGTGTATGGTGTAGAGTGTATGGTATAGAGTGTAGGGTATAGAGTGTAGAGTGTATGGTATAGAGTGTAGGGTGTAGAGTGTAGGGTATAGAGTGTATGTTATAGAGTGTAGGGTATAGAGTGTAAGGTAGAGAGTGTAGAGTGTAGGGTATAGAGTGTAGGGTATAGAGTGTAGGGTATAGAGTGTAGAGTGTAGGGATTAGAGTGTAGGGTATAGAGTGTAGTGTGTAGAGTGTAGGGTATAGAGTGTAGAGTGTAGGGTATAGAGTGTAGGGTATAGAGTGTAGGGTATAGAGTGTAGGGTATAGAGTGTAGAGTGTAGGGTATAGTGTGTAGGGTATAGAGTGCAGGGTGTAGAGTGTAGGGTATAGAGTGTAGGGTATAGAGTGTAGAGTGTAGGGTATAGAGTGTATGCTATAGAGTGTATGGTGTAGAGTGTATGGTATAGAGTGTAGGGTATAGAGTGTAGAGTGTATGGTATAGAGTGTAGGGTGTAGAGTGTAGGGTATAGAGTGTATGTTATAGAGTGTAGGGTATAGAGTGTAGGGTAGAGAGTGTAGAGTGTAGGGTATAGAGTGTAGGGTATAGAGTGTAGGGTATAGAGTGTAGAGTGTAGGGATTAGAGTGTAGGGTATAGAGTGTAGTGTGTAGGGTGTAGGGTATAGAGTGTAGAGTGTAGGGTATAGAGTGTATGGTATAGAGTGTAGGGTATAGAGTGTAGGGTGTAGAGTGTAGGGTATAGAGTGTAGGGTATAGAGTGTAGGGTATAGAGTGTAGGGAATAGAGTGTAGAGTGTAAGGTATAGAGTGTAGAGTATAGGGTATAGAGTGTAGGGTATAGAGTGTAGAGTGTAGGGATTAGAGTGTAGGGTATAGAGTGTAGGGTGTAGAGTGTAGGGTATAGAGTGTAGAGTGTAGGGTATAGAGTGTATGGTATAGAGTGTAGGGTATAGAGTGTAGGGTGTAGAGTGTAGGGTATAGAGTGTAGGGTATAGAGTGTAGGGTATAGAGTGTAAGGTATAGAGTGTAGGGAATAGAGTGTAGAGTGTAAGGTATAGAGTGTAGAGTGTAGGGTATAGAGTGTAGGGTATAGACTGTAGGGTATAGAGTGTAGGGTATAGAGTGTAGGGTATAGAGTGTAGGGTATAGAGTGTAGGGTATAGAGTGTAGGGTATAGAGTGTAGGGTATAGAGTGTAGAGTGTAGGGTATAGTGTGTAGGGTATAGAGTGCAGGGTGTAGAGTGTAGGGTATAGAGTGTAGGGTATAGAATGTAGAGTGTAGGGTATAGAGTGTATGCTATAGAGTGTATGGTGTAGAGTGTATGGTATAGAGTGTAGGGTATAGAGTGTAGAGTGTAGGGTATAGAGTGTAGGGTATAGAGTGTATGTTATAGAGTGTAGGGTATAGAGTGTAGAGTGTAGGGTATAGAGTGTAGGGTATAGAGTGTAAGGTATAGAGTGTAGGGTGTAGAGTGTAGGGTATAGATTGTAGGGTATAGAGTGTAGGGTATAGAGTGTACGGTATAGAGTGTAGGGTATGGAGTGTATGGTCTAGAGTGTAGGGTATAGAGTGTAGAGTGTAGGGTATAGAGTGTAGGGTATAGAGTGTAGGGTATAGAGTGTAGGGTATAGAGTGTAGGGTATAGAGTGTAGGGTATAGAGTGTAGAGTGCAGGGTATAGAGTTTAGAGTGTAGGGTATAGAGTGTAGGGTATAGAGTGTAAGGTATAGAGTGTAGGGTGTAGAGTGTAGAGTATAGAGTGTAGGGTATAGGGTGTAGGGTATAGAGTGTAGGGTATAGAGTGTAGGGTACAGAGTGTATGGTATAGAGTGTAGGGTATAGAGTGTATGGTATAGAGTGTAGGGTATAGAGTGTAGGGTATAGAGTGTATGTTATAGAGTGTAGGGTATAGAGCGTAGAGTGTAGGGTATAGAGTGTAGAGTGTAGGGTATAGAGTGTAGAGTGTAGGGTATAGAGTGTAGAGTGTAGGGTATAGAGTTTAGAGTGTAGGGTATAGAGTGTAAGGTATAGAGTGTAGGGTGTAGAGTGTAGGGTATAGATTGTAGGGTATAGAGTGTAGGGTATAGAGTGTACGGTATAGAGTGTAGGGTATGGAGTGTATGGTCTAGAGTGTAGGGTATAGAGTGTAGAGTGTAGGGTATAGAGTGTAGGGTATAGAGTGTAGGGTATAGAGTGTAAGGTGTAGAGTGTAGGGTATAGAGTGTAGGGTATAGAGTGTAGGGTATAGAGTGTAGGGTATAGAGTGTATGGTATAGAGTGTAGAGTGTAGGGTATAGAGTTTAGAGTGTAGGGTATAGAGTGTAAGGTATAGAGTGTAGGGTGTAGAGTGTAGGGTATAGAGTGTAGGGTAAAGAGTGTATGGTATAGAGTGTACGGTATAGAGTGTAGGGTATAGAGTGTATGGTATAGAGTGTAGGGTATAGAGTGTAGGGTATAGAGTGTAGGGTATAGAGTGTATGGTATAGATTGTAGGGTATAGAGTGTAGGGTGTAGAGTGTATGTTATAGAGTGTAGGGTATAGAGTGTAGGGTATAGAGTTTAGAGTGTAGGGTATAGAGAGTAGGGTATAGAGTGTAAGGTATAGAGTGTAGGGTGTAGAGTGTAGGGTATAGAGTGTAGGGCATAGGGTGTAGGGTATAGAGTGTAGGGTATAGAGTGTAGAGTGTAGGGTATAGAGTGTAGGGTATAGAGTGTAGGGTATAGAGTGTAGAGTGTAGGGTATAGAGTGTAGGGTATTGAGTGTAGGGTATAGAGTGTAGGGTATAGAGTGTAGGGTATAGAGTGTAGAGTTTAGGGTATAGAGTGTAGAGTGTAGGGTATAGAGTGTAGGGTATAGAGTGTAGGGTATAGAGTGTAGGGTAGAGAGTGTAGAGTGTAGGATATAGAGTGTAGGGTATAGAGTGTAGGGTATAGAGTGTAGAGTGTAGGGATTAAAGTGTAGGGTATAGAGTGTAGGGTGTAGAGTGTAGGGTATAGAGTGTAGAGTGTAGGGTATAGAGTGTATGATATAGAGTGTAGGGTATAGAGTGTAGGGTGTAGAGTGTAGGGTATAGAGTGTTGGGCATAGAGTGTAGGGTATAGAGTGTAGGGTATAGAGTGTAGAGTGTAGGGTATAGAGTGTATGGTATAGAGTGTAGGGTATAGAGTGTAGGGTATAGAGTGTAGGGCAAAGAGTGTAGGGTATAGAGTGTAGGGTATAGAGTGTAGGGTATAGAGTGTAGGGTATGGAGTGTAGGGTATATAGTGTAGAGTGTAGGGTATAGAGTGTAGGGTATAGAGTGTAGGGCAAAGAGTGTAGGGTATAGAGTGTAGGGTATAGAGTGTAGGGTATAGAGTGTAGGGTATAGAGTGTAGGGTATATAGTGTAGAGTGTAGGGTATAGAGTGTAGGGTATAGAGTGTAGGGTATAGAGTGTAGGGTATATAGTGTAGAGTGTAGGGTATAGAGTGTAGGGTATAGAGTGTAGGGTATAGAGTGTAGGGTATAGAGTGCAGGGTATAGAGTGTAGAGTGTAGGGTATAGAGTGTAGAGTGTAGGGTATAGAGTGTAGGGTATAGAGTGTAGGGTATAGAGTGTAGGGTATAGAGTGTAGAGTGTAGGGTATAGAGTGTAGGGTATAGAGTGTAGGGAGTAGAGTGTAGGGTATAGAGTGTAGGGTTCAGAGTGTAGGGTATAGAGTGTAGGGTATAGAGTGTATGGTATAGAGTGTAGGGTATAGAGTGTAGGGTATAGAGTGTAGGGTATAGAGTGTAGGGTATAGAGTGTAGAGTGTAGGGTATAGAGTGTAGGGTATAGAGTGTATGGTATAGAGTGTAGGGTATAGAGTGTAGGGTATAGAGTGTAGGGTATAGAGTGTAGGGTATAGAGTGTAGAGTGTCGGGATTAGAGTGTAGGGTATAGAGTGTAGGATGTAGAGTGTAGGGTATAGAGTGTAGAGTGTAGGGTATAGAGTGTATGGTATAGAGTGTAGGGTATAGAGTGTAGGGTGTAGAGTGTAGGGTATAGAGTGTAGGGTATAGAGTGTATGGTATAGAGTGTAGGGAATAGAGTGTAGAGTGTAAGGTATAGAGTGTAGAGTGTAGGGTATAGAGTGTAGGGTATAGACTGTAGGGTATAGAGTGTAGGGTATAGAGTGTAGGGTATAGATTGTAGAGTGTAGGCTATAGAGTGTAGGGAATAGAGTGTAGAGTGTAGGGTATAGAGTGTAGGGTATAGAGTGTAGGGTATAGAGTGTAGGGTATAGAGTGTAGGGCATAGAGTGTAGGGTATAGAGTGTAGGGTATAGAGTGTAGGGTATAGAGTGTAGCGTGTAGGGCATCGAGTGTAGAGTGTAGGGTATAGAGTGTAGGGCATAGAGTGTAGGGTATAGAGTGTAGAGTGTAGGGTATAGAGTGTAGAGTGTAGGGTATAGAGTGTAGGGTATAGAGTGTAGGGTAGAGAGTGTAGGGTAGAGAGTGTAGAGTGTAGGGTATAGAGTGTAGGGTATAGAGTGTAGGGTATAGATTGTAGAGTGTAGGGATTATAGTGTAGTGTATAGAGTGTAGGGTGTAGAGTGTAGGGTATAGAGTGTAGAGTGTAGGGTATAGAGTGTATGGTATAGAGTGTAGGGTATAGAGTGTGGGGTGTAGAGTGTAGGGTATAGAGTGTAGGGTACAGAGTGTAGGGAATAGAGTGTAGAGTGTAAGGTATAGAGTGTAGAGTGTAGGGCATAGAGTGTAGAGTTTAGGGTATAGAGTGTAGGGTATAGAGTGTAGGGTATAGAGTGTAGGGTATAGAGTGTAGGGTATAGAGTGTAGAGTGTAGGGTATAGAGTGTAGAGTGTAGGGTATAGAGTGTAGAGTGTAGGGTATAGAGTGTAGGGTATAGAGTGTAGGGTATAGAGTGTAGGGTATAGAGTGTAGAGTGTAGGGTATAGAGTGTAGAGTGTAGGGTATAGAGTGTAGGGTATAGTGTGCAGGGTATAGAGTGTAGGGTAGAGAGTGTAGAGTGTAGGGTATAGAGTGTAGGGTATAGAGTGTAGGGTATAGAGTGTAGAGTGTAGGGATTAGAGTGTAGGGTATAGAGTGTAGGGTATAGAGTGTAGGGTGTAGAGTGTAGGGTATAGAGTGTAGGGTATAGAGTGTAGGGTATAGAGTGTAGGGAATAGAGTGTAGAGTGTAAGGTATAGAGTGTAGAGTGTATGGTATAGAGTGTAAGGTATAGAGTGTAGAGTGTAGGGATTAGAGTGTAGGGTATAGAGTGTAGGGTGTAGAGTGTAGGGTATAGAGTGTAGAGTGTATGGTATAGAGTGTAGGGTATAGAGTGTAGGGTGTAGAGTGTAGAGTGTAGAGTGTAGGGTATAGAGTGTAGGGTATAGACTGTAGGGTATAGAGTGTAGGGTATAGAGTGTAGGGTATAGAGTGTAGGGTATAGATTGTAGAGTGTAGGCTATAGAGTGTAGGGTATAGAGAGTAGAGTGTAGGGTATAGAGTGTAGGGTATAGAGTGTAGGGTATAGAGTGTAGGGTATAGAGTGTAGAGTGTAGGGTATAGTGTGTAGGGTATAGAGTGCAGGGTGTAGAGTGTAGGGTATAGAGTGTAGGGTATAGAGTGTAGAGTGTAGGGTATAGAGTGTATGCTATAGAGTGTATGGTGTAGAGTGTATGGTATAGAGTGTAGGGTATAGAGTGTAGAGTGTATGGTATAGAGTGTAGGGTGTAGAGTGTAGGGTATAGAGTGTATGTTATAGAGTGTAGGGTATAGAGTGTAGGGTAGAGAGTGTAGAGTGTAGGGTATAGAGTGTAGGGTATAGAGTGTAGGGTATAGAGTGTAGAGTGTAGGGATTAGAGTGTAGGGTATAGAGTGTAGTGTGTAGAGTGTAGGGTATAGAGTGTAGAGTGTAGGGTATAGAGTGTAGGGTATAGAGTGTAGGGTATAGAGTGTAGGGTATAGAGTGTAGAGTGTAGGGTATAGTGTGTAGGGTATAGAGTGCAGGGTGTAGAGTGTAGGGTATAGAGTGTAGGGTATAGAGTGTAGAGTGTAGGGTATAGAGTGTATGCTATAGAGTGTATGGTGTAGAGTGTATGGTATAGAGTGTAGGGTATAGAGTGTAGAGTGTATGGTATAGAGTGTAGGGTGTAGAGTGTAGGGTATAGAGTGTATGTTATAGAGTGTAGGGTATAGAGTGTAGGGTAGAGAGTGTAGAGTGTAGGGTATAGAGTGTAGGGTATAGAGTGTAGGGTATAGAGTGTAGAGTGTAGGGATTAGAGTGTAGGGTATAGAGTGTAGTGTGTAGAGTGTAGGGTATAGAGTGTAGAGTGTAGGGTATAGAGTGTATGGTATAGAGTGTAGGGTATAGAGTGTAGGGTGTAGAGTGTAGGGTATAGAGTGTAGGGTATAGAGTGTAGGGTATAGAGTGTAGGGAATAGAGTGTAGAGTGTAAGGTATAGAGTGTAGAGTATAGGGTATAGAGTGTAGGGTATAGAGTGTAGAGTGTAGGGTATAGAGTGTAGAGTGTAGGGTATAGAGTGTAGGGTATAGAGTGTAGGGTATAGAGTGTAGGGTATAGAGTGTAGAGTGTAGGGTATAGAGTGTAGGGTATAGAGTGTAGGGAGTAGAGTGTAGGGTATAGAGTGTAGGGTTCAGAGTGTAGGGTATAGAGTGTAGGGTATAGAGTGTATGGTATAGAGTGTAGGGTATAGAGTGTAGGGTATAGAGTGTAGGGTATAGAGTGTAGAGTGTAGGGTATAGAGTGTAGGGTATAGAGTGTATGGTATAGAGTGTAGGGTATAGAGTGTAGGGTATAGAGTGTAGGGTATAGAGTGTAGGGTATAGAGTGTAGAGTGTCGGGATTAGAGTGTAGGGTATAGAGTGTAGGATGTAGAGTGTAGGGTATAGAGTGTAGAGTGTAGGGTATAGAGTGTATGGTATAGAGTGTAGGGTATAGAGTGTAGGGTGTAGAGTGTAGGGTATAGAGTGTAGGGTATAGAGTGTATGGTATAGAGTGTAGGGAATAGAGTGTAGAGTGTAAGGTATAGAGTGTAGAGTGTAGGGTATAGAGTGTAGGGTATAGACTGTAGGGTATAGAGTGTAGGGTATAGAGTGTAGGGTATAGATTGTAGAGTGTAGGCTATAGAGTGTAGGGAATAGAGTGTAGAGTGTAGGGTATAGAGTGTAGGGTATAGAGTGTAGGGTATAGAGTGTAGGGCATAGAGTGTAGGGTATAGAGTGTAGGGTATAGAGTGTAGGGTATAGAGTGTAGAGTGTAGGGCATCGAGTGTAGAGTGTAGGGTATAGAGTGTAGGGCATAGAGTGTAGGGTATAGAGTGTAGAGTGTAGGGTATAGAGTGTAGAGTGTAGGGTATAGAGTGTAGGGTATAGAGTGTAGGGTAGAGAGTGTAGGGTAGAGAGTGTAGAGTGTAGGGTATAGAGTGTAGGGTATAGAGTGTAGGGTATAGATTGTAGAGTGTAGGGATTATAGTGTAGTGTAAAGAGTGTAGGGTGTAGAGTGTAGGGTATAGAGTGTAGAGTGTAGGGTATAGAGTGTATGGTATAGAGTGTAGGGTATAGAGTGTGGGGTGTAGAGTGTAGGGTATAGAGTGTAGGGTACAGAGTGTAGGGAATAGAGTGTAGAGTGTAAGGTATAGAGTGTAGAGTGTAGGGCATAGAGTGTAGAGTGTAGGGTATAGAGTGTAGGGTATAGAGTGTAGGGTATAGAGTGTAAGGTATAGAGTGTAGGGTGTAGAGTGTAGGGTATAGATTGTAGGGTATAGAGTGTAGGGTATAGAGTGTACGGTATAGAGTGTAGGGTATGGAGTGTATGGTATAGAGTGTAGGGTATAGAGTGTAGTGTGTAGAGTGTAGGGTATAGAGTGTAGAGTGTAGGGTATAGAGTGTAGGGTATAGAGTGTAGGGTATAGAGTGTAGGGTATAGAGTGTAGAGTGTAGGGTATAGTGTGTAGGGTATAGAGTGCAGGGTGTAGAGTGTAGGGTATAGAGTGTAGGGTATAGAGTGTAGAGTGTAGGGTATAGAGTGTATGCTATAGAGTGTATGGTGTAGAGTGTATGGTATAGAGTGTAGGGTATAGAGTGTAGAGTGTATGGTATAGAGTGTAGGGTGTAGAGTGTAGGGTATAGAGTGTATGTTATAGAGTGTAGGGTATAGAGTGTAGGGTATAGAGTGTAGAGTGTAGGGATTAGAGTGTAGGGTATAGAGTGTAGTGTGTAGAGTGTAGGGTATAGAGTGTAGAGTGTAGGGTATAGAGTGTAGGGTATAGAGTGTAGGGTATAGAGTGTAGGGTATAGAGTGTAGAGTGTAGGGTATAGTGTGTAGGGTATAGAGTGCAGGGTGTAGAGTGTAGGGTATAGAGTGTAGGGTATAGAGTGTAGAGTGTAGGGTATAGAGTGTATGCTATAGAGTGTATGGTGTAGAGTGTATGGTATAGAGTGTAGGGTATAGAGTGTAGAGTGTATGGTATGGAGTGTAGGGTGTAGAGTGTAGGGTATAGAGTGTATGTTATAGAGTGTAGGGTATAGAGTGTAGGGTAGAGAGTGTAGAGTGTAGGGTATAGAGTGTAGGGTATAGAGTGTAGGGTATAGAGTGTAGAGTGTAGGGATTAGAGTGTAGGGTATAGAGTGTAGTGTGTAGAGTGTAGGGTATAGAGTGTAGAGTGTAGGGTATAGAGTGTATGGTATAGAGTGTAGGGTATAGAGTGTAGGGTGTAGAGTGTAGGGTATAGAGTGTAGGGTATAGAGTGTAGGGTATAGAGTGTAGGGAATAGAGTGTAGAGTGTAAGGTATAGAGTGTAGAGTATAGGGTATAGAGTGTAGGGTATAGAGTGTAGAGTGTAGGGTATAGAGTGTAGAGTGTAGGGTATAGAGTGTAGGGTATAGAGTGTAGGGTATAGAGTGTAGGGTATAGAGTGTAGAGTGTAGGGTATAGAGTGTAGGGTATAGAGTGTAGGGAGTAGAGTGTAGGGTATAGAGTGTAGGGTTCAGAGTGTAGGGTATAGAGTGTAGGGTATAGAGTGTATGGTATAGAGTGTAGGGTATAGAGTGTAGGGTATAGAGTGTAGGGTATAGAGTGTAGGGTATAGAGTGTAGAGTGTAGGGTATAGAGTGTAGGGTATAGAGTGTATGGTATAGAGTGTAGGGTATAGAGTGTAGGGTATAGAGTGTAGGGTATAGAGTGTAGGGTATAGAGTGTAGAGTGTCGGGATTAGAGTGTAGGGTATAGAGTGTAGGATGTAGAGTGTAGGGTATAGAGTGTAGAGTGTAGGGTATAGAGTGTATGGTATAGAGTGTAGGGTATAGAGTGTAGGGTGTAGAGTGTAGGGTATAGAGTGTAGGGTATAGAGTGTATGGTATAGAGTGTAGGGAATAGAGTGTAGAGTGTAAGGTATAGAGTGTAGAGTGTAGGGTATAGAGTGTAGGGTATAGACTGTAGGGTATAGAGTGTAGGGTATAGAGTGTAGGGTATAGATTGTAGAGTGTAGGCTATAGAGTGTAGGGAATAGAGTGTAGAGTGTAGGGTATAGAGTGTAGGGTATAGAGTGTAGGGTATAGAGTGTAGGGCATAGAGTGTAGGGTATAGAGTGTGGGGTATAGAGTGTAGGGTATAGAGTGTAGAGTGTAGGGCATCGAGTGTAGAGTGTAGGGTATAGAGTGTAGGGCATAGAGTGTAGGGTATAGAGTGTAGAGTGTAGGGTATAGAGTGTAGAGTGTAGGGTATAGAGTGTAGGGTATAGAGTGTAGGGTAGAGAGTGTAGGGTAGAGAGTGTAGAGTGTAGGGTATAGAGTGTAGGGTATAGAGTGTAGGGTATAGATTGTAGAGTGTAGGGATTATAGTGTAGTGTATAGAGTGTAGGGTGTAGAGTGTAGGGTATAGAGTGTAGAGTGTAGGGTATAGAGTGTATGGTATAGAGTGTAGGGTATAGAGTGTGGGGTGTAGAGTGTAGGGTATAGAGTGTAGGGTACAGAGTGTAGGGAATAGAGTGTAGAGTGTAAGGTATAGAGTGTAGAGTGTAGGGCATAGAGTGTAGAGTGTAGGGTATAGAGTGTAGGGTATAGAGTGTAGGGTATAGAGTGTAAGGTATAGAGTGTAGGGTGTAGAGTGTAGGGTATAGATTGTAGGGTATAGAGTGTAGGGTATAGAGTGTACGGTATAGAGTGTAGGGTATGGAGTGTATGGTATAGAGTGTAGGGTATAGAGTGTAGGGTATAGAGTGTAGGGTATAAAGTGTAGAGTGTAGGGTATAGAGTGTAGAGTGTAGGGTATAGAGTGTATGGTATAGAGTGTAGGGTATAGAGTGTAGGGTGTAGAGTGTTGGGTATAGAGTGTAGGGTATAGAGTGTAGGGTATAGAGTGTAGGGTATAGAGTGTAGGGAATAGAGTGTAGGGTATAGAGTGTAGAGTGTAGGGATTAGAGTGTAGGGTATAGAGTGTAGGGTATAGAGTGTAAGGTATAGAGTGTAGGGTATAGAGTGTAGAGTGTAGGGTATAGAGTGTAGAGAGTAGGGTATAGAGTGTAGGGTATAGAGTGTAGGGTATAGAGTGTAGGGTAGAGTCTGTAAAGTGTAGGGTATAGAGTGTAGGGTATAGAGTGTAGAGTATAGAGTGTAGAGTGTAGGGATTAGAATGTAGGGTATAGAGTGTAGGGTGTAGAGTGTAGGGTATAGAGTGTAGAGTGTAGTGTATAGAGTGTATGGTATAGAGTGTAGGGTGTAGAGAGTAGGGTATAGAGTGTAGGGTATAGAGTGTAGGGTATAGAGTGTAGGGAATAGAGTGTAGAGTGTAAGGTATAGAGTGTAGAGTGTAGGGTATAGAGTGTAGGGTATACAGTGTAGAGTGAAGGGATTAGAGTGTAGGGTATAGAGTGTAGGGTGTAGAGTGTAGGGTATAGAGTGTAGAGTGTAGGGTATAGAGTGTATGGTATAGAGTGTAGGGTATAGAGTGTAGGGTGTAGAGTGTAGGGTATAGAGTGTAGGGTATAGAGTGTAGGGTATAGAGTGTAGGGTATAGAGTGTAGGGAATAGAGTGTAGAGTGTAAGGTATAGAGTGTAGAGTGTAGGGTATAGAGTGTAGGGTATAGACTGTAGGGTATAGAGTGTAGGGTATAGAGTGTAGGGTATAGATTGTAGAGTGTAGGCTATAGAGTGTAGGGTATAGAGTGTAGAGTGTAGGGTATAGAGTGTAGGGTATAGAGTGTAGGGTATAGAGTGTAGGGTATAGAGTGTAGGGTATAGAGTGTAGAGTGTAGGGTATAGTGTGTACGGTATAGAGTGCAGGGTGTAGAGTGTAGGGTATAGAGTGTAGGGTATAGAGTGTAGAGTGTAGGGTATAGAGTGTACGCTATAGAGTGTATGGTGTAGAGTGTATGGTATAGAGTGTAGGGTATAGATTGTAGAGTGTATGGTATAGAGTGTATGTTATAGAGTGTAGGGTATAGAGTGTAGGGTAGAGAGTGTATGTTATAGAGTGTAGGGTATAGAGTGTAGGGTAGAGAGTGTAGAGTGTAGGGTATAGAGTGTAGGGTAGGGTATAGAGTGTAGAGTGTCGGGATTAGAGTGTAGGGTATAGAGTGTGGGATGTAGAGTGTAGGGTATAGAGTGTAGAGTGTAGGGTATAGAGTGTATGGTATAGAGTGTAGGGTATAGAGTGTAGGGTGTAGAGTGTAGGGTATAGAGTGTAGGGAATAGAGTGTAGGGTATAGAGTGTAGGGTATAGAGTGTAGGGTGTAGAGTGTAGGGTATAGAGTGTATAGTATAGAGTGTAGGGTATAGAATGTATGGTATAGAGTGTAGAGTGTAGGATATAGAGTGTAGGGTATAGAGTGTAGAGTGTAGGGTATAGAGTGTAGAGTGTAGGGATTAGAGTGTAGGGTATAGAGTGTAGGGTATAGAGTGTAAAGTGTAGGGTAGAGAGTGTAGGATATAGAGTGTAGAGTGTATGGTATAGAGTGTAGGGTATAGAGTGTAGGGTATAGAGTGTAGGGTATAGAGTGTAGGGTATAGAGTGTAGGGCATAGAGTGTAGGGCATAGAGTGTAGGGTGTAGAGTGTAGGGTATAGAGTGTAGGGTATAGAGTGTAGAGTGTAGGGTATAGAGTGTAGGGTATAGAGTGTAGGGTATAGAGTGTAGGGTATAGAGTGTAGGGTATAGAGTGTAGAGTGTAGGGTATAGCATGTAGAGTGTCGGGTATAGAGTGTAGGGTATAGAGTGTAGGGTATAGAGTGTAGGGTATAGAGTGTAGAGTGTAGGGTATAGAGTGTAGAGTGTAGGGTATAAAGTGTATGGTATAGAGTGTAGGGTATAGAGTGTAGGGTGTAGAGTGTTGGGTATAGAGTGTAGGGTATAGAGTGTAGGGTATAGAGTGTAGGGTATAGAGTGTAGGGAATAGAGTGTAGAGTGTAAGGTATAGAGTGTAGAGTGTAGGGTATAGAGTGTAGGGTATAGAGTGTAGAGTGTAGGGATTAGAGTGTAGGGTATAGAGTGTAGGGTATAGTGTGTAGGGTATAGAGTGTAGAGTGTAGGGTATAGAGTGTAGGGTATTGAGTTTAGGGTATAGATTGTAGGGTATAGAGTGTAGGGCATAGAGTGTAGGTTATAGAGTGTAGGGTATAGAGTGTAGAGTGTAGGGTATAGAGTGTAGGGTATAGAGTGTAGGGTAGAGAGTGTAGAGTGTAGGGATTAGAGTGTACGGTATAGAGTGTAGGGTGTAGAGTGTAGGGCATAGAGTGTAGAGTGTAGGGTATAGAGTGTATGGTATAGAGTGTAGAGTATAGAGTGTAGGGTGTAGAGTGTAGGGTATAGAGTGTAGGGTATAGAGTGTAGGGTATAGAGTGTAGGGAATAGAGTGTTGAGTGTAAGGTACAGAGTGTAGAGTGTAGGGAATAGAGTGTAGAGTGTAGGGTATAGAGTGTAGGGTATAGAGTGTAGGGTATAGAGTGTAGGGTATACAGTGTAGGGTATAGAGTGTAGAGTGTAGGGTATAGAGTGTAGAGTGTAGGGTATAGAGTGTAGAGTGTAGGGCATAGAGTGTAGAGTGTAGGGTATAGAGTGTAGAGTGTAGGGTATAGAGTGTAGGGTACAGAGTGTAGGGTATAGAGTGTAGGGTAGAGAGTGTAGAGTGTAGGGTATAGAGTGTAGGGTATAGAGTGTAGGGTATAGAGTGTAGAGTGTAGGGATTAGAGTGTAGGGTATAGAGTGTAGGGTGTGGAGTGTAGGGTATAGAGTGTAGAGTGTAGGGTATAGAGTGTATGGTATAGAGTGTAGGGTATAGAGTGTAGGGTGTAGAGTAGGGTATAGAGTGTAGGGTATAGAGTGTAGGGTATAGAGTGTAGGGTATAGAGTGTAGGGTATAGAGTGTAGAGTGTAGGGTATAGAGTGTAGGGTATAGAGTGTAGGGTAGAGAGTGTAGAGTGTAGGGATTAGAGTGTACGGTATAGAGTGTAGGGTGTAGAGTGTAGGGCATAGAGTGTAGAGTGTAGGGTATAGAGTGTATGGTATAGAGTGTAGAGTATAGAGTGTAGGGTGTAGAGTGTAGGGTATAGAGTGTAGGGTATAGAGTGTAGGGTATAGAGTGTAGGGAATAGAGTGTTGAGTGTAAGGTACAGAGTGTAGAGTGTAGGGAATAGAGTGTAGAGTGTAGGGTATAGAGTGTAGGGTATAGAGTGTAGGGTATAGAGTGTAGGGTATACAGTGTAGGGTATAGAGTGTAGAGTGTAGGGTATAGAGTGTAGAGTGTAGGGTATAGAGTGTAGAGTGTAGGGCATAGAGTGTAGAGTGTAGGGTATAGAGTGTAGAGTGTAGGGTATAGAGTGTAGGGTACAGAGTGTAGGGTATAGAGTGTAGGGTAGAGAGTGTAGAGTGTAGGGTATAGAGTGTAGGGTATAGAGTGTAGGGTATAGAGTGTAGAGTGTAGGGATTAGAGTGTAGGGTATAGAGTGTAGGGTGTGGAGTGTAGGGTATAGAGTGTAGAGTGTAGGGTATAGAGTGTATGGTATAGAGTGTAGGGTATAGAGTGTAGGGTGTAGAGTAGGGTATAGAGTGTAGGGTATAGAGTGTAGGGTATAGAGTGTAGGGTATAGAGTGTAGGGAATAGAGTGTAGAGTGTAAGGTATAGAGTGTAGAGTGTAGGGTATAGAGTGTAAGGTATAGAGTGTAGAGTGTAGGGATTAGAGTGTAGGGTATAGAGTGTAGGGTGTAGAGTGTAGGGTATAGAGTGTAGAGTGTAGGGTATAGAGTGTATGGTATAGAGTGTAGGGTATAGAGTCTAGGGTGTAGAGTGTAGGGTATAGAGTGTAGGGTATAGAGTGTAGGGTATAGAGTGTAGGGTATAGAGTGTAGGGAATAGAGTGTGGAGTGTAAGGTATAGAGTGTAGAGTGTAGGGTATAGAGTGTAGGGTATAGACTGTAGGGTATAGAGTGTAGGGTGTAGAGTGTAGGGTATAGATTGTAGAGTGTAGGCTATAGAGTGTAGGGTATAGAGAGTAGAGTGTAGGGTATAGAGTGTAGGGTATAGAGTGTAGGGTATAGAGTGTAGGGTATAGAGTGTAGAGTGTAGGGTATAGTGTGTAGGGTATAGAGTGCAGGGTGTAGAGTGTAGGGTATAGAGTGTAGGGTATAGAGTGTAGAGTGTAGGGTATAGAGTGTATGCTATAGAGTGTATGGTGTAGAGTGTATGGTATAGAGTGTAGGGTATAGAGTGTAGAGTGTATGGTATAGAGTGTAGGGTGTAGAGTGTAGGGTATAGAGTGTATGTTATAGAGTGTAGGGTATAGAGTGTAGGGTAGAGAGTGTAGAGTGTAGGGTATAGAGTGTAGGGTATAGAGTGTAGGGTATAGAGTGTAGAGTGTAAGGATTAGAGTGTAGGGTATAGAGTGTAGTGTGTAGAGTGTAGGGTATAGAGTGTAGAGTGTAGGGTATAGAGTGTAGGGTATAGAGTGTAGGGTATAGAGTGTAGGGTATAGAGTGTAGAGTGTAGGGTATAGTGTGTAGGGTATAGAGTGCAGGGTGTAGAGTGTAGGGTATAGAGTGTAGGGTATAGAGTGTAGAGTGTAGGGTATAGAGTGTATGCTATAGAGTGTATGGTGTAGAGTGTATGGTATAGAGTGTAGGGTATAGAGTGTAGAGTGTATGGTATAGAGTGTAGGGTGTAGAGTGTAGGGTATAGAGTGTATGTTATAGAGTGTAGGGTATAGAGTGTAGGGTAGAGAGTGTAGAGTGTAGGGTATAGAGTGTAGGGTATAGAGTGTAGGGTATAGAGTGTAGAGTGTAGGGATTAGAGTGTAGGGTATAGAGTGTAGTGTGTAGAGTGTAGGGTATAGAGTGTAGAGTGTAGGGTATAGAGTGTATGGTATAGAGTGTAGGGTATAGAGTGTAGGGTGTAGAGTGTAGGGTATAGAGTGTAGGGTATAGAGTGTAGGGTATAGAGTGTAGGGAACAGAGTGTAGAGTGTAAGGTATAGAGTGTAGAGTATAGGGCATAGAGTGTAGGGTATAGAGTGTAGAGTGTAGGGTATAGAGTGTAGAGTGTAGGGTATAGAGTGTAGGGTATAGAGTGTAGGGTATAGAGTGTAGGGTATAGAGTGTAGAGTGTAGGGTATAGAGTGTAGGGTATAGAGTGTAGGGAGTAGAGTGTAGGGTATAGAGTGTAGGGTTCAGAGTGTAGGGTATAGAGTGTAGGGTATAGAGTGTATGGTATAGAGTGTAGGGTATAGAGTGTAGGGTATAGAGTGTAGGGTATAGAGTGTAGGGTATAGAGTGTAGAGTGTAGGGTATAGAGTGTAGGGTAGAGAGTGTATGGTATAGAGTGTAGGGTATAGAGTGTAGGGTATAGAGTGTAGGGTATAGAGTGTAGGGTATAGAGTGTAGAGTGTCGGGATTAGAGTGTAGGGTATAGAGTGTAGGATGTAGAGTGTAGGGTATAGAGTGTAGAGTGTAGGGTATAGAGTGTATGGTATAGAGTGTAGGGTATAGAGTGTAGGGTGTAGAGTGTAGGGTATAGAGTGTAGGGTATAGAGTGTATGGTATAGAGTGTAGGGAATAGAGTGTAGAGTGTAAGGTATAGAGTGTAGAGTGTAGGGTATAGAGTGTAGGGTATAGACTGTAGGGTATAGAGTGTAGGGTATAGAGTGTAGGGTATAGATTGTAGAGTGTAGGCTATAGAGTGTAGGGAATAGAGTGTAGAGTGTAGGGTATAGAGTGTAGGGTATAGAGTGTAGGGTATAGAGTGTAGGGCATAGAGTGTAGGGTATAGAGTGTAGGGTATAGAGTGTAGGGTATAGAGTGTAGAGTGTAGGGCATCGAGTGTAGAGTGTAGGGTATAGAGTGTAGGGCATAGAGTGTAGGGTATAGAGTGTAGAGTGTAGGGTATAGAGTGTAGAGTGTAGGGTATAGAGTGTAGGGTATAGAGTGTAGGGTAGAGAGTGTAGGGTAGAGAGTGTAGAGTGTAGGGTATAGAGTGTAGGGTATAGAGTGTAGGGTATAGATTGTAGAGTGTAGGGATTATAGTGTAGTGTATAGAGTGTAGGGTGTAGAGTGTAGGGTATAGAGTGTAGAGTGTAGGGTATAGAGTGTATGGTATAGAGTGTAGGGTATAGAGTGTGGGGTGTAGAGTGTAGGGTATAGAGTGTAGGGTACAGAGTGTAGGGAATAGAGTGTAGAGTGTAAGGTATAGAGTGTAGAGTGTAGGGCATAGAGTGTAGAGTGTAGGGTATAGAGTGTAGGGTATAGAGTGTAGGGTATAGAGTGTAGGGTATAGAGTGTAGGGTATAGAGTGTAGAGTGTAGGGTATAGAGTGTAGAGTGTAGGGTATAGAGTGTAGAGTGTAGGGTATAGAGTGTAGGGTATAGAGTGTAGAGTGTAGGGTATAGAGTGTAGAGTGTAGGGTATAGAGTGTAGGGTATAGTGTGCAGGGTATAGAGTGTAGGGTAGAGAGTGTAGAGTGTAGGGTATAGAGTGTAGGGTATAGAGTGTAGGGTATAGAGTGTAGAGTGTAGGGATTAGAGTGTAGGGTATAGAGTGTAGGGTATAGAGTGTAGGGTGTAGAGTGTAGGGTATAGAGTGTAGGGTATAGAGTGTAGGGTATAGAGTGTAGGGAATAGAGTGTAGAGTGTAAGGTATAGAGTGTAGAGTGTATGGTATAGAGTGTAAGGTATAGAGTGTAGAGTGTAGGGATTAGAGTGTAGGGTATAGAGTGTAGGGTGTAGAGTGTAGGGTATAGAGTGTAGAGTGTATGGTATAGAGTGTAGGGTATAGAGTGTAGGGTGTAGAGTGTAGGGTATAGAGTGTAGGGTATAGAGTGTAGGGTATAGAGTGTAGGGAATAGAGTGTGGAGTGTAAGGTATAGAGTGTAGAGTGTAGGGTATAGAGTGTAGGGTATAGACTGTAGGGTATAGAGTGTAGGGTATAGAGTGTAGGGTATAGAGTGTAGGGTATAGATTGTAGAGTGTAGGCTATAGAGTGTAGGGTATAGAGAGTAGAGTGTAGGGTATACAGTGTAGGGTATAGAGTGTAGGGTATAGAGTGTAGGGTATAGAGTGTAGAGTGTAGGGTATAGTGTGTAGGGTATAGAGTGCAGGGTGTAGAGTGTAGGGTATAGAGTGTAGGGTATAGAGTGTAGAGTGTAGGGTATAGAGTGTATGCTATAGAGTGTATGGTGTAGAGTGTATGGTATAGAGTGTAGGGTATAGAGTGTAGAGTGTATGGTATAGAGTGTAGGGTGTAGAGTGTAGGGTATAGAGTGTATGTTATAGAGTGTAGGGTATAGAGTGTAGGGTAGAGAGTGTAGAGTGTAGGGTATAGAGTGTAGGGTATAGAGTGTAGGGTATAGAGTGTAGAGTGTAGGGATTAGAGTGTAGGGTATAGAGTGTAGTGTGTAGAGTGTAGGGTATAGAGTGTAGAGTGTAGGGTATAGAGTGTAGGGTATAGAGTGTAGGGTATAGAGTGTAGGGTATAGAGTGTAGAGTGTAGGGTATAGTGTGTAGGGTATAGAGTGCAGGGTGTAGAGTGTAGGGTATAGAGTGTAGGGTATAGAGTGTAGAGTGTAGGGTATAGAGTGTATGCTATAGAGTGTATGGTGTAGAGTGTATGGTATAGAGTGTAGGGTATAGAGTGTAGAGTGTAGGGTATAGAGTGTAGGGTATAGACTGTAGGGTATAGAGTGTAGGGTATAGAGTGTAGGGTATAGAGTGTAGGGTATAGATTGTAGAGTGTAGGCTATAGAGTGTAGGGTATAGAGAGTAGAGTGTAGGGTATAGAGTGTAGGGTATAGAGTGTAGGGTATAGAGTGTAGGGTATAGAGTGTAGGGTATAGAGTGTAGGGTATAGAGTGTAGAGTGTAGGGTATAGAGTGTAGGGTATAGAGTGTATGGTATAGAGTGTAGGGTATAGAGTGTAGGGTATAGAGTGTAGGGTATAGAGTGTAGGGTATAGAGTGTAGAGTGTCGGGATTAGAGTGTAGGGTATAGAGTGTAGGATGTAGAGTGTAGGGTATAGAGTGTAGAGTGTAGGGTATAGAGTGTATGGTATAGAGTGTAGGGTATAGAGTGTAGGGTGTAGAGTGTAGGGTATAGAGTGTAGGGTATAGAGTGTATGGTATAGAGTGTAGGGAATAGAGTGTAGAGTGTAAGGTATAGAGTGTAGAGTGTAGGGTATAGAGTGTAGGGTATAGACTGTAGGGTATAGAGTGTAGGGTATAGAGTGTAGGGTATAGATTGTAGAGTGTAGGCTATAGAGTGTAGGGAATAGAGTGTAGAGTGTAGGGTATAGAGTGTAGGGTATAGAGTGTAGGGTATAGAGTGTAGGGCATAGAGTGTAGGGTATAGAGTGTAGGGTATAGAGTGTAGGGTATAGAGTGTAGGGTATAGAGTGTAGGGTATAGAGTGTAGGGTATAGAGTGTAGAGTGTAGGGTATAGAGTGTAGAGTGTAGGGTATAGAGTGTAGGGTATAGAGTGCAGGGTATAGAGTGTAGGGTATACAGTGTAGGGTATAGAGTGTAGAGTGTAGGGTATAGAGTGTAGAGTGTAGGGTATAGAGTTTAGAGTGTAGGGCAGAGAGTGTAGATTGTAGGGTATAGAGTGTAGGGTATAGAGTGTAGGGTATAGAGTGTAGGGTATAGAGTGTAGAGTGTAGGGTAGAGTGTAGAGTGTAGGGTATAGAGTGTAGGGTACAGAGTGTAAGGTATAGAGTGTAGGGTAGAGAGTGTAGAGTGTAGGGTATAGAGTGTAGGGTATAGAGTGTAGGGTATAGAGTGTAGAGTGTAGGGATTAGAGTGTAGGGTATAGAGTGTAGGGTGTGGAGTGTAGGGTATAGAGTGTAGAGTGTAGGGTATAGAGTGTATGGTATAGAGTGTAGGGTATAGAGTGTAGGGTGTAGAGTGTAGGGTATAGAGTGTAGGGTATAGAGTGTAGGGTATAGAGTGTAGGGAATAGAGTGTAGAGTGTAAGGTATAGAGAGTAGAGTGTAGGGTATAGAGTGTAAGGTATAGAGTGTAGAGTGTAGGGATTATACTGTGTAGGGTATAGAGTGTAGGGTGTAGAGTGTAGGGTATAGAGTGTAGAGTGTAGGGTATAGAGTGTATGGTATAGAGTGTAGGGTATAGAGTGTAGGGTGTAGAGTGTAGGGTATAGAGTGTAGGGTATAGAGTGTAGGGTATAGAGTGTAGGGTATAGAGTGTAGGGAATAGAGTGTGGAGTGTAAGGTATAGAGTGTAGAGTGTAGGGTATAGAGTGTAGGGTATAGACTGTAGGGTATAGAGTGTAGGGTATAGAGTGTAGGGTATAGATTGTAGCGTGTAGGCTATAGAGTGTAGGGTATACAGTGTAGAGTGTAGGGTATAGAGTGTAGGGTATAGAGTGTAGGGTATAGAGTGTAGGGTATAGAGTGTAGAGTGTAGGGTATAGTGTGTAGGGTATAGAGTGCAGGGTGTAGAGTGTAGGGTATAGAGTGTAGGGTATAGAGTGTAGAGTGTAGGGTATAGAGTGTATGCTATAGAGTGTATGGTGTAGAGTGTATGGTATAGAGTGTAGGGTATAGAGTGTTGAGTGTATGGTATAGAGTGTAGAGTGTAGAGTGTAGGGTATAGAGTGTATGTTATAGAGTGTAGGGTATAGAGTGTAGGGTAGAGAGTGTACAGTGTAGGGTATAGAGTGTAGGGTATAGAGTGTAGGGTATAGAGTGTAGAGTGTAGGGATTAGAGTGTAGGGTATAGAGTGTAGTGTGTAGAGTGTAGGGTATAGAGTGTAGAGTGTAGGGTATAGAGTGTATGGTATAGAGTGTAGGTTATAGAGTGTAGGGTGTAGAGTGTAGGGTATAGAGTGTAGGGTATAGAGTGTAGGGTATAGAGTGTAAGGTATAGAGTGTAGGGAATAGAGTGTAGAGTGTAAAGTATAGAGTGTAGAGTGTAGGGTATAGAGTGTAGGGTATAGACTGTAGGGTATAGAGTGTAGGGTATAGATTGTAGGCTATAGAGTGTAGGGTATAGAGTGTAGGGTATAGAGTGTAGGGTATAGAGTGTAGGGTATAGAGTGTAGGGTATAGAGTGTAGAGTGTAGGGTATAGTGTGTAGGGTATAGAGTGCAGGGTGTAGAGTGTAGGGTATAGAGTGTAGGGTATAGAATGTAGAGTGTAGGGTATAGAGTGTATGCTATAGAGTGTATGGTGTAGAGTGTATGGTATAGAGTGTAGGGTATAGAGTGTAGAGTGTAGGGTATAGAGTGTAGGGTATAGAGTGTAGGGTATAGAGTGTATGTTATAGAGTGTAGGGTATAGAGTGTAGAGTGTAGGGTATAGAATGTAGAGTGTAGGGTATAGAGTGTAGGGTATAGAGTGTAGGGTATAGAGTGTAGGGTGTAGAGTGTAGGGTATAGAGTGTAGGGTATAGAGTGTAGAGTGCAGGGTATAGAGTTTAGAGTGTAGGGTATAGAGTGTAGGGTATAGAGTGTAAGGTATAGAGTGTAGGGTGTAGAGTGTAGGGTATAGAGTGTAGGGTATAGAGTGTAGGGTATAGAGTGTACGGTATAGAGTGTAGGGTACAGAGTGTATAGTATAGAGTGTAGGGTATAGAGTGTAGGGTATAGAGTGTATGGTATAGAGTGTAGGGTATAGAGTGTATGTTATAGAGTGTAGGGTATAGAGTGTAGAGTGTAGGGTATAGAGTGTAGAGTGTAGAGTGTAGGGTATAGAGTGTAGAGTGTAGGGTATAGAGTGTAGAGTGTAGGGTATAGAGTTTAGAGTGTAGGGTATAGAGTGTAGGGTATAGAGTGTAAGGTGTAGAGTGTAGGGTATAGAGTGTAGGGTATAGAGTGTAGGGTATAGAGTGTAGGGTATAGAGTGTAGGGTATAGAGTGTAGAGTGTAGGGTATAGAGTTTAGAGTGTAGGGTATAGAGTGTAGGGTATAGAGTGTAAGGTATAGAGTGTAGGGTGTAGAGTGTAGGGTATAGAGTGTAGGGTATAGAGTGTAGGGTATAGAGTGTACGGTATAGAGTGTAGGGTATAGAGTGTATGGTATAGAGTGTAGGGTATAGAGTGTAGGGTATAGAGTGTATGGTATAGATTGTAGGGTATAGAGTGTAGGGTGTAGCGTGTATGTTATAGAGTGTAGGGTATAGAGTGTAGGGTATAGAGTTTAGAGTGTAGGGTATAGAGAGTAGGGTATAGAGTGTAAGGTATAGAGTGTAGGGTGTAGAGTGTAGGGTATAGAGTGTAGGGCATAGGGTGTAGGGTATAGAGTGTAGGGTATAGAGTGTAGAGTGTAGGGTATAGAGTGTAGGGTATAGAGTGTAGGGTATAGAGTGTAGAGTGTAGGGTATAGAGTGTAGGGTATTGAGTGTAGGGTATAGAGTGTAGGGTATAGAGTGTAGAGTGTAGGGTATAGAGTGTAGAGTGTAGGGTATAGAGTGTAGGGTATATAGTGTAGAGTGTAGGGTATAGAGTGTAGGGTATAGAGTGTAGGGTATAGAGTGTAGGGTATAGCGTGTAGAGTGTAGGGTATAGAGTGTAGAGTGTAGGGTATAGAGTGTAGGGTATAGAGTGTAGGGTATAGAGTGTAGGGTATAGAGTGTAGAGTGTAGGGTATAGAGTGTAGCGTATAGAGTGTAGGGAGTAGAGTGTAGGGTATAGAGTGTAGGGTTCAGAGTGTAGGGTATAGAGTGTAGGGTATAGAGTGTATGGTATAGAGTGTAGGGTATAGAGTGTAGGGTATAGAGTGTAGGGTATAGAGTGTAGGGTATAGAGTGTAGAGTGTAGGGTATAGAGTGTAGGGTATAGAGTGTAGGGTAGAGAGTGTAGAGTGTAGGGTATAGAGTGTAGGGTATAGAGTGTAGGGTATAGAGTGTAGGGTGTAGAGTGTAGGGTATAGAGTGTAGGGTATAGAGTGTAGGGTATAGAGTGTAGGGAATAGAGTGTAGAGTGTAAGGTATAGAGTGTAGGGTATAGAGTGTACGGTATAGAGTGTAGGGTATAGAGTGTATGGTATAGAGTGTAGGGTATAGAGTGTAGAGTGTAGGGAATAGAGTGTAGGGATTAGAGTGTAGGGTATAGAGTGTAGGGTGTAGAGTGTAGGGTATAGAGTGTAGAGTGTAGGGTATAGAGTGTATGGTATAGAGTGTAGGGTATAGAGTGTAGGGTGTAGAGTGTAGGGTATAGAGTGTAGGGTATAGAGTGTAGGGTATAGAGTGTAGGGTATAGAGTGTAGGGAATAGAGTGTAGAGTGTAAGGTATAGAGTGTAGAGTGTAGGGTATAGAGTGTAGGGTATAGAGTGTAGAGTGTTGGGATTAGAGTGTAGGGTATAGAGTGTAGGGTGTAGAGTGTAGGGTATAGAGTGTAGAGTGTAGGGTATAGAGTATATGGTATAGAGTGTAGGGTATAGAGTGTAGGGTGTAGAGTATAGGGTATAGAGTGTAGGGTATAGAGTGTAGGGTATAGAGTGTAGGGAATAGAGTGTAGAGTGTAAGGTTTAGAGTGTAGAGTGTAGGGTATAGAGTGTAGGGTATAGACTGTAGGGTATAGAGTGTAGGGTATAGAGTGTAGGGTATAGATTGTAGAGTGTAGGCTATAGAGTGTAGGGTATAGAGTGTAGAGTGTAGGGTATAGAGTGTAGGGTATAGTGTGTAGGGTATAGAGTGTAGAGTGTAGGGTATAGTGTGTAGGATAGAGTGTAGGGTATAGAGTGTAGGGTATAGAGTGTATGGTATAGAGTGTAGGGTATAGAGTGTAGGGTATAGAGTGTAGGGTATAGAGTGTAGGGTATAGAGTGTAGAGTGTAGGGTATAGAGTGTAGAGTGTAGGGTATAGAGTGTTGAGTGTAGGGTATAGAGTGTAGGGTATAGAGTGTAGGGTAGAGAGTGTAGAGTGTAGGGTATAGAGTGTAGGGGATAGAGTGTAGGGTATAGAGTGTAGAGTGTAGGGATTAGAGTGTAGGGTATAGAGTGTAGGGTGTAGAGTGTAGGGTATAGAGTGTAGAGTGTAGGGTATAGAGTGTATGGTATAGAGTGTAGGGTATAGAGTGTAGGGTGTAGAGTGTAGGGTATAGAGTGTAGGGTATAGAGTGTAGGGTATAGAGTGTAGGGTATAGAGTGTAGGGAATAGAGTGTAGAGTGTAAGGTATAGAGTGTAGACTGTAGGGTATAGAGTGTAGGGTATAGAGTGTAGAGTGTTGGGATTAGAGTGTAGGGTATAGAGTGTAGGGTGTAGAGTGTAGGGTATAGAGTGTAGAGTGTAGGGTATAGAGTATATGGTATAGAGTGTAGGGTATAGAGTGTAGGGTGTAGAGTGTAGGGTATAGAGTGTAGGGTATAGAGTGTAGTGCATAAAGTGTAGAGTGTAGGGTATAGAGTGTAGGGTATAGAGTGTAGGGTATAGAGTGTAGAGTGTAGGGTATAGAGTGTAGGGTATAGAGTGTAGGGTATACAGTGTAGGGTATAGAGTGTAGGGTATAGAGTGTAGGGTATAGAGTGTAGGGTATAGAGTGTAGGGTATAGAGTGTAGAGTGTAGGGTATAGAGTTTAGAGTGTAGGGTATAGAGTGTAGGGTATAGAGTGTAAGTTATAGAGTGTAGGGTGTAGAGTGTAGGGTATAGAGTGTAGGGTATAGAGTGTAGGGTATAGAGTGTACGGTATAGAGTGTAGGGTATAGAGTGTATGGTATAGAGTGTAGGGTATAGAGTGTAGGGTATAGAGTGTGAGGTATAGAGTGTATGGTATAGATTGTAGGGTATAGAGTGTAGGGTATAGAGTGTAGGGTATAGAGTGTAGAGTGTAGGGTATAGAGTGTAGAGTGTAGGGTATAGATTGTATGGTATAGAGTGTAGGGTATAGAATGTAAGGTGTAGAGTGTTGGGTATAGAGTGTAGGGTATAGAGTGTAGGGTATAGAGTGTAGGGTATAGAGTGTAGGGTATAGAGTGTAGGGAATAGAGTGTAGAGTGTAAGGTATAGAGTGTAGAGTGTAGGGTATAGACTGTAGGGTATAGAGTGTAGAGTGTAGGGATTAGAGTGTAGGGTATAGAGTGTAGGGTATAGAGTGTAGGGTATAGAGTGTAAAGTGTAGGGTATAGAGTGTAGAGTGTAGGGTATAGAGTGTAGGGTATAGAGTGTAGGGTATAGAGTGTAGGGTAGAGTGTGTAGAGTGTAGGGTATAGAGTGTAGGGTATAGAGTGTAGGGTATAGAGTGTAGAGTGTAGGGATTAGAGTGTAGGGTATAGAGTGTAGGGTGTAGAGTGTAGGGTATAGAGTGTAGAGTGTAGGGTATAGAGTGTATGGTATAGAGTGTAGGGTATAGAGTGTAGGGTGTAGAGTGTAGGGTATAGAGTGTAGGGTATAGAGTGTAGGGTATAGAGTGTAGGGAATAGAGTGTAGAGTGTAAGGTATAGAGTGTAGGTTATAGAGTGTAGGGTATAGAGTGTAGAGTGAAGGGATTAGAGTGTAGGGTATAGAGTGTAGGGTGTAGAGTGTAGGGTATAGAGTGTAGAGTGTAGGGTATAGAGTGTATGGTACAGAGTGTAGGGTATAGAGTGTAGGGTGTAGAGTGTAGGGTATAGAGTGTAGGGTATAGAGTGTAGGGTATAGAGTGTAGGGTATAGAGTGTAGGGAATAGAGTGTAGAGTGTAAGATATAGAGTGTAGAGTGTAGGGTATAGAGTGTAGGGTATAGACTGTAGGGTATAGAGTGTAGGGTATAGAGTGTAGGGTATAGATTGTAGAGTGTAGGCTATAGAGTGTAGGGTATAGAGTGTAGAGTGTAGGGTATAGAGTGTAGGGTATAGAGTGTAGGGTAGAGAGTGTAAGGTATAGAGTGTAGAGTGTAGGGTATAGTGTGTAGGGTATAGAGTGCAGGGTGTAGAGTGTAGGGTATAGAGTGTAGGGTATAGAGTGTAGAGTGTAGGGTATAGAGTGTATGCTATAGAGTGTATGGTGTAGAGTGTATGGTATAGAGTGTAGGGTATAGATTGTAGAGTGCATGGTATAGAGTGTAGGGTATAGAGTGTAGGGTATAGAGTGTATGTTATAGAGTGTAGGGTATAGAGTGTAGGGTAGAGATTGTAGAGTGTAGGGTATAGAGTGTAGGGTATAGAGTGTAGAGTGTCGGGATTAGAGTGTAGGGTATAGAGTGTAGGATGTAGAGTGTAGGGTATAGAGTGTAGAGTGTAGGGTATAGAGTGTATGGTATAGAGTGTAGGGTATAGAGTGTAGGGTGTAGAGTGTAGGGTATAGAGTGTAGGGTATAGAGTGTAGGGTATAGAGTGTAGGGTATAGAGTGTAGGGTGTAGAGTGTAGGGTATAGAGTGTATGGTATAGAGTGTAGGGTATAGAATGTATGGTATAGAGTGTAGAGTGTAGGATATAGAGTGTAGAGTATAGAGTGTAGAGTGTAGGGTATAGAGTGTAGGGTATAGAGTGTAGGGTATAGAGTGTAGAGTGTAGGGATTAGAGTGTAGGGTATAGAGTGTAGGGTATAGAGTGTAGAGTGTAGGGTAGAGAGTGTAGGATATAGAGTGTAGAGTGTAGGGTATAGAGTGTAGGGTATAGAGTGTAGGGTATAGAGTGTAGGGTATAGAGTGTAGAGTGTAGGGTATAGAGTGTAGGGTATAGAGTGTAGACTGTAGGGTATAGAGTGTAGGGTATAGAGTGTAGAGTGTTGGGATTAGAGTGTAGGGTATAGAGTGTAGGGTGTAGAGTGTAGGGTATAGAGTGTAGAGTGTAGGGTATAGAGTATATGGTATAGAGTGTAGGGTATAGAGTGTAGGGTGTAGAGTGTAGGGTATAGAGTGTAGGGTATAGAGTGTAGGGTATAGAGTGTAGAGTGTAGGGTGTAGAGTGTAAGGTATAGAGTGTAGACTGTAGGGTATAGAGTGTAGGGTATAGAGTGTAGAGTGTTGGGATTAGAGTGTAGGGTATAGAGTGTAGGGTGTAGAGTGTAGGGTATAGAGTGTAGAGTGTAGGGTATAGAGTATATGGTATAGAGTGTAGGGTATAGAGTGTAGGGTGTAGAGTGTAGGGTATAGAGTGTAGGGTATAGAGTGTAGTGCATAAAGTGTAGAGTGTAGGGTATAGAGTGTGAGGTATAGAGTGTAGGGTATAGAGTGTAGAGTGTAGGGTATAGAGTGTAGGGTATAGAGTGTAGGGTATACAGTGTAGGGTATAGAGTGTAGGGTATAGAGTGTAGGGTATAGAGTGTAGGGTATAGAGTGTAGGGTATAGAGTGTAGAGTGTAGGGTATAGAGTTTAGAGTGTAGGGTATAGAGTGTAGGGTATAGAGTGTAAGTTATAGAGTGTAGGGTGTAGAGTGTAGGGTATAGAGTGTAGGGTATAGAGTGTAGGGTATAGAGTGTACGGTATAGAGTGTAGGGTATAGAGTGTATGGTATAGAGTGTAGGGTATAGAGTGTAGGGTATAGAGTGTGAGGTATAGAGTGTATGGTATAGATTGTAGGGTATAGAGTGTAGGGTATAGAGTGTAGGGTATAGAGTGTAGAGTGTAGGGTATAGAGTGTAGAGTGTAGGGTATAGATTGTATGGTATAGAGTGTAGGGTATAGAATGTAAGGTGTAGAGTGTTGGGTATAGAGTGTAGGGTATAGAGTGTAGGGTATAGAGTGTAGGGTATAGAGTGTAGGGTATAGAGTGTAGGGAATAGAGTGTAGAGTGTAAGGTATAGAGTGTAGAGTGTAGGGTATAGACTGTAGGGTATAGAGTGTAGAGTGTAGGGATTAGAGTGTAGGGTATAGAGTGTAGGGTATAGAGTGTAGGGTATAGAGTGTAAAGTGTAGGGTATAGAGTGTAGAGTGTAGGGTATAGAGTGTAGGGTATAGAGTGTAGGGTATAGAGTGTAGGGTAGAGTGTGTAGAGTGTAGGGTATAGAGTGTAGGGTATAGAGTGTAGGGTATAGAGTGTAGAGTGTAGGGATTAGAGTGTAGGGTATAGAGTGTAGGGTGTAGAGTGTAGGGTATAGAGTGTAGAGTGTAGGGTATAGAGTGTATGGTATAGAGTGTAGGGTATAGAGTGTAGGGTGTAGAGTGTAGGGTATAGAGTGTAGGGTATAGAGTGTAGGGTATAGAGTGTAGGGAATAGAGTGTAGAGTGTAAGGTATAGAGTGTAGGGTATAGAGTGTAGGGTATAGAGTGTAGAGTGAAGGGATTAGAGTGTAGGGTATAGAGTGTAGGGTGTAGAGTGTAGGGTATAGAGTGTAGAGTGTAGGGTATAGAGTGTATGGTACAGAGTGTAGGGTATAGAGTGTAGGGTGTAGAGTGTAGGGTATAGAGTGTAGGGTATAGAGTGTAGGGTATAGAGTGTAGGGTATAGAGTGTAGGGAATAGAGTGTAGAGTGTAAGATATAGAGTGTAGAGTGTAGGGTATAGAGTGTAGGGTATAGACTGTAGGGTATAGAGTGTAGGGTATAGAGTGTAGGGTATAGATTGTAGAGTGTAGGCTATAGAGTGTAGGGTATAGAGTGTAGAGTGTAGGGTATAGAGTGTAGGGTATAGAGTGTAGGGTAGAGAGTGTAAGGTATAGAGTGTAGAGTGTAGGGTATAGTGTGTAGGGTATAGAGTGCAGGGTGTAGAGTGTAGGGTATAGAGTGTAGGGTATAGAGTGTAGAGTGTAGGGTATAGAGTGTATGCTATAGAGTGTATGGTGTAGAGTGTATGGTATAGAGTGTAGGGTATAGATTGTAGAGTGCATGGTATAGAGTGTAGGGTATAGAGTGTAGGGTATAGAGTGTATGTTATAGAGTGTAGGGTATAGAGTGTAGGGTAGAGATTGTAGAGTGTAGGGTATAGAGTGTAGGGTATAGAGTGTAGAGTGTCGGGATTAGAGTGTAGGGTATAGAGTGTAGGATGTAGAGTGTAGGGTATAGAGTGTAGAGTGTAGGGTATAGAGTGTATGGTATAGAGTGTAGGGTATAGAGTGTAGGGTGTAGAGTGTAGGGTATAGAGTGTAGGGTATAGAGTGTAGGGTATAGAGTGTAGGGTATAGAGTGTAGGGTGTAGAGTGTAGGGTATAGAGTGTATGGTATAGAGTGTAGGGTATAGAATGTATGGTATAGAGTGTAGAGTGTAGGATATAGAGTGTAGAGTATAGAGTGTAGAGTGTAGGGTATAGAGTGTAGGGTATAGAGTGTAGGGTATAGAGTGTAGAGTGTAGGGATTAGAGTGTAGGGTATAGAGTGTAGGGTATAGAGTGTAGAGTGTAGGGTAGAGAGTGTAGGATATAGAGTGTAGAGTGTAGGGTATAGAGTGTAGGGTATAGAGTGTAGGGTATAGAGTGTAGGGTATAGAGTGTAGAGTGTAGGGTATAGAGTGTAGGGTATAGAGTGTAGGGTATAGAGTGTAGGGTATAGAGTGTAGGGTGTAGAGTGTAGGGTATAGAGTGTAGGGTATAGAGTGTAGGGTATAGAGTGTAGGGTGTAGAGTGTATGGTATAGAGTGCAGGGTATAGAATGTATGGTATAGAGTGTAGAGTGTAGGATATAGAGTGTAGGGTATAGAGTGTAGAGTGTAGGGATTAGAGTGTAGGGTATAGAGTGTAGGGTATAAAGTGTAGAGTGTAGGGTAGAGAGTGTAGGATATAGAGTGTAGAGTGTAGGGTATAGAGTGTAGGGTATAGAGTGTAGGGTATAGAGTGTAGGGTTTAGAGTGTAGAGTGTAGGGTATAGAGTGTAGGGTATAGAGTGTATGGTATAGAGTGTAGGGTATAGAGTGTAGGGTGTAGAGTGTAGGGTATAGAGTGTAGGGTATAGAGTGTAGGGTATAGAGTGTAGGGTGTAGAGTGTAGGGTATAGAGTGTATGGTATAGAGTGTAGGGTATAGAATGTATGGTATAGAGTGTAGAGTGTAGGATATAGAGTGTAGGGTATAGAGTGTAGAGCGTAGGGTATAGAGTGTAGGGTATAGAGTGTAGGGTATAGAGTGTAGAGTGTAGGGATTAGAGTGTAGGGTATAGAGTGTAGGGTATAGAGTGTAGAGTGTAGGGTAGATAGTGTAGGATATAGAGTGTAGAGTGTAGGGTATAGAGTGTAGGGTATAGAGTGTAGGGTATAGAGTGTAGGGTATAGAGTGTAGAGTGTAGGGCATAGAGTGTAGGGTATAGAGTGTAGGGTATAGAGTGTAGAGTGTAGGGTATAGAGTGTAGGGTATAGAGTGTAGGGTATAGAGTGTAGGGCATAGAGTGTAGGGTAAAGAGTGTAGGGTGTAGAGTGTAGGGTATAGAGTGTAGGGTATAGAGTGTAGAGTGTAGGGTATAGAGTGTAGGGTATAAAGTGTAGGGTATAGAGTGTAGGGTATAGAGTGTAGGGTATAGAGTGTAGAGTGTAGGGTATAGCGTGTAGAGTGTCGGGTATAGAGTGTAGGGTATAGAGTGTAGGGTATAGAGTGTAGGGTATAGAGTGTAGAGTGGAGGGTATAGAGTGTAGAGTGTAGGGTATAGAGTGTATGGTATAGAGTGTAGGGTATAGAGTGTAGGGTGTAGAGTGTTGGGTATAGAGTGTAGGGTATAGAGTGTAGGGTATAGAGTGTAGGGTATAGAGTGTAGGGAATAGAGTGTAGAGTGTAAGGTATAGAGTGTAGAGTGTAGGGTATAGAGTGTAGGGTATAGAGTGTAGAGTGTAGGGATTAGAGTGTAGGGTATAGAGTGTAGGGTATAGAGTGTAGTGTATAGAGTGTAGGGAATAGAGTGTGGAGTGTAAGGTATAGAGTGTAGAGTGTAGGGTATAGACTGTAGGGTATAGAGTGTAGGGTATAGAGTGTAGGGTATAGATTGTAGAGTATAGGCTATAGAGTGTAGGGTATAGAGTGTAGAGTGTAGGGTATAGAGTGTAGGGTATAGAGTGTAGGGTATAGAGTGTAGAGTGTAGGGTATAGTGTGTAGGGTATAGAGTGCAGGGTGTAGAGTGTAGGGTATAGAGTGTAGGGTATAGAGTGTAGAGTGTAGGGTATAGAGTGTATGCTATAGAGTGTATGGTGTAGAGTGTATGGTATAGAGTGTAGGGTATACAGTGTAGAGTGTATGGTATAGAGTGTAGGGTGTAGAGTGTAGGGTATAGAGTGTATGTTATAGAGTGTAGGGTATAGAGTGTAGGGTAGAGAGTGTAGAGTGTAGGGTATAGAGTGTAGGGTATAGAGTGTAGGGTATAGAGTGTAGAGTGTAGGGATTAGAGTGTAGGGTATAGAGTGTAGTGTGTAGAGTGTAGGGTATAGAGTGTAGAGTGTAGGGTATAGAGTGTATGGTATAGAGTGTAGGGTATAGAGTGTAGGGTGTAGAGTGTAGGGTATAGAGTGTAGGGTATAGAGTGTAGGGTATAGAGTGTAGGGAATAGAGTGTAGAGTGTAAGGTATAGAGTGTAGAGTTTAGGGTATAGAGTGTAGGGTATAGAGTGTAGAGTGTAGGGATTAGAGTGTAGGGTATAGAGTGTAGAGTGTAGAGTGTAGGGTATAGAGTGTAGAGTGTAGGGTATAGAGTGTATGGTATAGAGTGTAGGGTATAGAGTGTAGGGTGTAGAGTGTAGGGTATAGAGTGTAGGGTATAGAGTGTAGGGTATAGAGTGTAGGGTATAGAGTGTAGGGAATAGAGTGTAGAGTGTAAGGTATAGAGTGTAGAGTGTAGGGTATAGAGTGTAGGGTATAGACTGTAGGGTATAAAGTGTAGGGTATAGATTGTAGGCTATAGAGTGTAGGGTAAAGAGTGTAGGGTATAGAGTGTAGGGTATAGAGTGTAGGGTATAGAGTGTAGAGTGTAGGGTATAGTGTGTAGGGTATAGAGTGCAGGGTGTAGAGTGTAGGGTATAGAGTGTAGAGTGTAGGGTATAGAGTGTATGCTATAGAGTGTATGGTGTAGAGTGTATGGTATAGAGTGTAGGGTATAGAGTGTAGAGTGTAGGGTATAGAGTGTATGTTATAGAGTGTAGGGTATAGAGTGTAGAATGTAGGGTATAGAGTTTAGAGTGTAGGGTATAGAGTGTAGGGTATAGATTGTAAGGTATAGAGTGTAGGGTGTAGAGTGTAGGGTATAGATTGTAGGGTATAGAGTGTAGGGTATAGAGTGTACGGTATAGAGTGTAGGGTATGGAGTGTATGGTATAGAGTGTAGGGTATAGAGTGTAGGGTATAGAGTGTAGGGTATAAAGTGTAGAGTGTAGGGTATAGAGTGTAGAGTGTAGGGTTTAGAGTGTATGGTATAGAGTGTAGGGTATAGAGTGTAGGGTGTAGAGTGTAGAGTGTAGGGTAGATAGTGTAGGATATAGAGTGTAGAGTGTAGGGTATAGAGTGTAGGGTATAGAGTGTAGGGTATAGAGTGTAGGGTATAGAGTGTAGAGTGTAGGGCATAGAGTGTAGGGTATAGAGTGTAGGGTATAGAGTGTAGAGTGTAGGGTAGATAGTGTAGGATATAGAGTGTAGAGTGTAGGGTATAGAGTGTAGGGTATAGAGTGTAGGGTATAGAGTGTAGGGTATAGAGTGTAGAGTGTAGGGCATAGAGTGTAGGGTATAGAGTGTAGGGTATAGAGTGTAGAGTGTAGGGTATGGAGTGTAGGGTATAGAGTGTAGGGTATAGAGTGTAGGGCATAGAGTGTAGGGTAAAGAGTGTAGGGTGTAGAGTGTAGGGTATAGAGTGTAGGGTATAGAGTGTAGAGTGTAGGGTATAGAGTGTAGGGTATAAAGTGTAGGGTATAGAGTGTAGGGTATAGAGTGTAGGGTATAGAGTGTAGAGTGTAGGGTATAGCGTGTAGAGTGTCGGGTATAGAGTGTAGGGTATAGAGTGTAGGGTATAGAGTGTAGGGTATAGAGTGTAGAGTGGAGGGTATAGAGTGTAGAGTGTAGGGTATAGAGTGTATGGTATAGAGTGTAGGGTATAGAGTGTAGGGTGTAGAGTGTTGGGTATAGAGTGTAGGGTATAGAGTGTAGGGTATAGAGTGTAGGGTATAGAGTGTAGGGAATAGAGTGTAGAGTGTAAGGAATAGAGTGTAGAGTGTAGGGTATAGAGTGTAGGGTATAGAGTGTAGAGTGTAAGGATTAGAGTGTAGGGTATAGAGTGTAGGGTATAGAGTGTAGTGTATAGAGTGTAGGGAATAGAGTGTGGAGTGTAAGGTATAGAGTGTAGAGTGTAGGGTATAGACTGTAGGGTATAGAGTGTAGGGTATAGAGTGTAGGGTATAGATTGTAGAGTATAGGCTATAGAGTGTAGGGTATAGAGTGTAGAGTGTAGGGTATAGAGTGTAGGGTATAGAGTGTAGGGTATAGAGTGTAGAGTGTAGGGTATAGTGTGTAGGGTATAGAGTGCAGGGTGTAGAGTGTAGGGTATAGAGTGTAGGGTATAGAGTGTAGAGTGTAGGGTATAGAGTGTATGCTATAGAGTGTATGGTGTAGAGTGTATGGTATAGAGTGTAGGGTATACAGTGTAGAGTGTATGGTATAGAGTGTAGGGTGTAGAGTGTAGGGTATAGAGTGTATGTTATAGAGTGTAGGGTATAGAGTGTAGGGTAGAGAGTGTAGAGTGTAGGGTATAGAGTGTAGGGTATAGAGTGTAGGGTATAGAGTGTAGAGTGTAGGGATTAGAGTGTAGGGTATAGAGTGTAGTGTGTAGAGTGTAGGGTATAGAGTGTAGAGTGTAGGGTATAGAGTGTATGGTATAGAGTGTAGGGTATAGAGTGTAGGGTGTAGAGTGTAGGGTATAGAGTGTAGGGTATAGAGTGTAGGGTATAGAGTGTAGGGAATAGAGTGTAGAGTGTAAGGTATAGAGTGTAGAGTTTAGGGTATAGAGTGTAGGGTATAGAGTGTAGAGTGTAGGGATTAGAGTGTAGGGTATAGAGTGTAGGGTGTAGAGTGTAGGGTATAGAGTGTAGAGTGTAGGGTATAGAGTGTATGGTATAGAGTGTAGGGTATAGAGTGTAGGGTGTAGAGTGTATGGTATAGAGTGTAGGGTATAGAGTGTAGGGTATAGAGTGTAGGGTATAGAGTGTAGGGTGTAGAGTGTAGGGTATAGAGTGTATGGTATAGAGTGTAGGGTATAGAATGTATGGTATAGAGTGTAGAGTGTAGGATATAGAGTGTAGGGTATAGAGTGTAGAGCGTAGGGTATAGAGTGTAGGGTATAGAGTGTAGGGTATAGAGTGTAGAGTGTAGGGATTAGAGTGTAGGGTATAGAGTGTAGGGTATAGAGTGTAGAGTGTAGGGTAGATAGTGTAGGATATAGAGTGTAGAGTGTAGGGTATAGAGTGTAGGGTATAGAGTGTAGGGTATAGAGTGTAGGGTATAGAGTGTAGAGTGTAGGGCATAGAGTGTAGGGTATAGAGTGTAGGGTATAGAGTGTAGAGTGTAGGGTATAGAGTGTAGGGTATAGAGTGTAGGGTATAGAGTGTAGGGCATAGAGTGTAGGGTAAAGAGTGTAGGGTGTAGAGTGTAGGGTATAGAGTGTAGGGTATAGAGTGTAGAGTGTAGGGTATAGAGTGTAGGGTATAAAGTGTAGGGTATAGAGTGTAGGGTATAGAGTGTAGGGTATAGAGTGTAGAGTGTAGGGTATAGCGTGTAGAGTGTCGGGTATAGAGTGTAGGGTATAGAGTGTAGGGTATAGAGTGTAGGGTATAGAGTGTAGAGTGGAGGGTATAGAGTGTAGAGTGTAGGGTATAGAGTGTATGGTATAGAGTGTAGGGTATAGAGTGTAGGGTGTAGAGTGTTGGGTATAGAGTGTAGGGTATAGAGTGTAAGGTATAGAGTGTAGGGTATAGAGTGTAGGGAATAGAGTGTAGAGTGTAAGGTATAGAGTGTAGAGTGTAGGGTATAGAGTGTAGGGTATAGAGTGTAGAGTGTAGGGATTAGAGTGTAGGGTATAGAGTGTAGGGTATAGAGTGTAGTGTATAGAGTGTAGGGAATAGAGTGTGGAGTGTAAGGTATAGAGTGTAGAGTGTAGGGTATAGACTGTAGGGTATAGAGTGTAGGGTATAGAGTGTAGGGTATAGATTGTAGAGTATAGGCTATAGAGTGTAGGGTATAGAGTGTAGAGTGTAGGGTATAGAGTGTAGGGTATAGAGTGTAGGGTATAGAGTGTAGAGTGTAGGGTATAGTGTGTAGGGTATAGAGTGCAGGGTGTAGAGTGTAGGGTATAGAGTGTAGGGTATAGAGTGTAGAGTGTAGGGTATAGAGTGTATGCTATAGAGTGTATGGTGTAGAGTGTATGGTATAGAGTGTAGGGTATACAGTGTAGAGTGTATGGTATAGAGTGTAGGGTGTAGAGTGTAGGGTATAGAGTGTATGTTATAGAGTGTAGGGTATAGAGTGTAGGGTAGAGAGTGTAGAGTGTAGGGTATAGAGTGTAGGGTATAGAGTGTAGGGTATAGAGTGTAGAGTGTAGGGATTAGAGTGTAGGGTATAGAGTGTAGTGTGTAGAGTGTAGGGTATAGAGTGTAGAGTGTAGGGTATAGAGTGTATGGTATAGAGTGTAGGGTATAGAGTGTAGGGTGTAGAGTGTAGGGTATAGAGTGTAGGGTATAGAGTGTAGGGTATAGAGTGTAGGGAATAGAGTGTAGAGTGTAAGGTATAGAGTGTAGAGTTTAGGGTATAGAGTGTAGGGTATAGAGTGTAGAGTGTAGGGATTAGAGTGTAGGGTATAGAGTGTAGAGTGTAGAGTGTAGGGTATAGAGTGTAGAGTGTAGGGTATAGAGTGTATGGTATAGAGTGTAGGGTATAGAGTGTAGGGTGTAGAGTGTAGGGTATAGAGTGTAGGGTATAGAGTGTAGGGTATAGAGTGTAGGGTATAGAGTGTAGGGAATAGAGTGTAGAGTGTAAGGTATAGAGTGTAGAGTGTAGGGTATAGAGTGTAGGGTATAGACTGTAGGGTATAAAGTGTAGGGTATAGATTGTAGGCTATAGAGTGTAGGGTATAGAGTGTAGGGTATAGAGTGTAGGGTATAGAGTGTAGGGTATAGAGTGTAGGGTATAGAGTGTAGAGTGTAGGGTATAGTGTGTAGGGTATAGAGTGCAGGGTGTAGAGTGTAGGGTATAGAGTGTAGGGTATAGAGTGTAGAGTGTAGGGTATAGAGTGTATGCTATAGAGTGTATGGTGTAGAGTGTATGGTATAGAGTGTAGGGTATAGAGTGTAGAGTTTAGGGTATAGAGTGTATGTTATAGAGTGTAGGGTATAGAGTGTAGAGTGTAGGGTATAGAGTTTAGAGTGTAGGGTATAGAGTGTAGGGTATAGAGTGTAAGGTATAGAGTGTAGGGTGTAGAGTGTAGGGTATAGATTGTAGGGTATAGAGTGTAGGGTATAGAGTGTACGGTATAGAGTGTAGGGTATGGAGTGTATGGTATAGAGTGTAGGGTATAGAGTGTAGGGTATAGAGTGTAGGGTATAAAGTGTAGAGTGTAGGGTATAGAGTGTAGAGTGTAGGGTATAGAGTGTATGGTATAGAGTGTAGGGTATAGAGTGTAGGGTGTAGAGTGTAGAGTGTAGGGTAGATAGTGTAGGATATAGAGTGTAGAGTGTAGGGTATAGAGTGTAGGGTATAGAGTGTAGGGTATAGAGTGTAGGGTATAGAGTGTAGAGTGTAGGGCATAGAGTGTAGGGTATAGAGTGTAGGGTATAGAGTGTAGAGTGTAGGGTAGATAGTGTAGGATATAGAGTGTAGAGTGTAGGGTATAGAGTGTAGGGTATAGAGTGTAGGGTATAGAGTGTAGGGTATAGAGTGTAGAGTGTAGGGCATAGAGTGTAGGGTATAGAGTGTAGGGTATAGAGTGTAGAGTGTAGGGTATAGAGTGTAGGGTATAGAGTGTAGGGTATAGAGTGTAGGGCATAGAGTGTAGGGTAAAGAGTGTAGGGTGTAGAGTGTAGGGTATAGAGTGTAGGGTATAGAGTGTAGAGTGTAGGGTATAGAGTGTAGGGTATAAAGTGTAGGGTATAGAGTGTAGGGTATAGAGTGTAGGGTATAGAGTGTAGAGTGTAGGGTATAGCGTGTAGAGTGTCGGGTATAGAGTGTAGGGTATAGAGTGTAGGGTATAGAGTGTAGGGTATAGAGTGTAGAGTGGAGGGTATAGAGTGTAGAGTGTAGGGTATAGAGTGTATGGTATAGAGTGTAGGGTATAGAGTGTAGGGTGTAGAGTGTTGGGTATAGAGTGTAGGGTATAGAGTGTAGGGTATAGAGTGTAGGGTATAGAGTGTAGGGAATAGAGTGTAGAGTGTAAGGAATAGAGTGTAGAGTGTAGGGTATAGAGTGTAGGGTATGGAGTGTAGAGTGTAGGGATTAGAGTGTAGGGTATAGAGTGTAGGGTATAGAGTATAGTGTATAGAGTGTAGGGAATAGAGTGTAGGGTATAGAGTGTAGGGAATAGAGTGTAGAGTGTAAGGTATAGAGTGTAGAGTGTAGGGTATAGAGTGTAGGGTATAGACTGTAGGGTATAAAGTGTAGGGTATAGATTGTAGGCTATAGAGTGTAGGGTATAGAGTGTAGGGTATAGAGTGTAGGGTATAGAGTGTAGGGTATAGAGTGTAGGGTATAGAGTGTAGAGTGTAGGGTATAGTGTGTAGGGTATAGAGTGCAGGGTGTAGAGTGTAGGGTATAGAGTGTAGGGTATAGAGTGTAGAGTGTAGGGTATAGAGTGTATGCTATAGAGTGTATGGTGTAGAGTGTATGGTATAGAGTGTAGGGTATAGAGTGTAGAGTGTAGGGTATAGAGTGTATGTTATAGAGTGTAGGGTATAGAGTGTAGAGTGTAGGGTATAGAGTTTAGAGTGTAGGGTATAGAGTGTAGGGTATAGAGTGTAAGGTATAGAGTGTAGGGTGTAGAGTGTAGGGTATAGATTGTAGGGTATAGAGTGTAGGGTATAGAGTGTACGGTATAGAGTGTAGGGTATGGAGTGTATGGTATAGAGTGTAGGGTATAGAGTGTAGGGTATAGAGTGTAGGGTATAAAGTGTAGAGTGTAGGGTATAGAGTGTAGAGTGTAGGGTATAGAGTGTATGGTATAGAGTGTAGGGTATAGAGTGTAGGGTGTAGAGTGTAGAGTGTAGGGTAGATAGTGTAGGATATAGAGTGTAGAGTGTAGGGTATAGAGTGTAGGGTATAGAGTAGAGTTGAGCGACCTTGACCTTTTTAGAGTCGAGCCGGGTTTTGCGAAACCCGACTATGTCCAAAGTCGGGTCGAGTGAAATCGGCCGATTATGACGTAAAGTCGGGATCGACCGAAACACGAAACCCAATGCAAGTCAATGGGGCAGCATAGTCGGCAGTGAGTGGGGGCCAGGAAAACACCTAGAGTGGCCATTTTAATGTCAAAACCATCCATTCTTCTTAATGAAGCTTGTCAAGCGTAATTTACCTTATAATAATTGGAAGGCATTTGAAATTGGGGGTCATTTGGCTAAAGTTGTGGGGGGTAGGGCTGGTTCAAGTAATTAGTGGGCCCAGGAAATCTGGACCACGTCACGGCAGTGGAGCAGGGAGAGGTAAGTATTTCAACTTTGCAAGTGCTGTGAACCTGAGCAAGCAGGGGGGGCCCACTCGTTGGCATTGGCACTGGCACAGGGCCCCTCAAAGTACAGCGGTGTGTTTGCACGGCGGGGGCGCCTCCCACCGGCAGCAACACTTTTGCGTACTATGAGAGGCCCTGTGCCAGTGACGTCGCCAACTAGTATTCCTCCCCCCACCTGATGAAGGAACCTGCACTTTCATCTGCACCTTCCTCTTTGTCCCCGTGTAAGGTGGTATGGTATGCGGGAAGAGCAACCTGACTTTCAGCAGGGTCACAATGTTGTTGTGTAGCGTGCACGGGGAATGTTGCGTTATGGGTCAATGTACCAGCAGACTCATCTATCACTGGCTGGGCAATGGGCACGATGAAGTGGAAACACAGATATAGGCCCAAAGAAGAAAGTGGGCTAAATGCAGTTCAAAATTGGTAACACAGGAATAACCAGGGGGCATTGCAGTGGAGGACAACTGGAATGAGAGGCTGACACAGAGAGTAGGGCCAAATCAGTAAGTAGTCGAAATGCAGTTCAAAATTGGCAACCGTAGTAAACAGGCGGCACAGCTTTGTTCAGTGGAGGAGAACAGCAAGGAGTGGCAGACACCGATAGTAGGCCCCAAACCAACTAGTACGCCAAATGCAGTTGTTCCATTTAACCACAATTTAATGAGAGCCTGAAGATAGAAGCTCAGGAAAGGCAACCTGGGGAACACCTTGGAGTGTAACACACCATCTCTCTCCACCCCATACCCATTTTGTATGGCCTAATGCAGTGTACTTTTCTACAACTACTAAACGAGAGTCGGAAGACCGAAGCAATGGCAAGGAAACCTGGGGAACACCTTAGAGTGTAACACACCCTCTCTCTACACCCCATACCCAATTTGAAGGCCTAATGCAGTGTAGTTTCCAAGAACTACTAAACGAGAGCCGGAAGATCGAAGCTCAGGAAAGGCAACCTGGGGAACACCTTGGAGTGTAACACACCCTCTCGCTACACCCCATACCCAATTTGAAGGCCTAATGCAGCGTAGTTTCCAACAACTACTAAACGAGAGCCGGAAGATCGAAGCTCAGGAAAGGCAACCTGGGGAACACCTTGGAGTGGAACACACCATCTCTCTACACCCCATACCCAATTTGAAGGCCTAATGCAGAGTAGTTTCCAAGAACTACTAAACGAGAGCCGGAAGATCGAAGCTCAGGAAAGGCAACCTGGGGAACACCTTGGAGTGTAACACAACGTCTCTCTACACGACGGAAGGGCTGATTCTTAGGAAGGAAGGCTGTTGGAAATAAGCATTGCGCGTCCGAGGGTGATTATATTCTTATTAGGTATATACTCACCCTCGGACGCGCCCTGCTTCTTTATTTGGAATGAATGTTTATTTGCAATGTGGTGTTGACTTTCTCTATTATTTTGGTAATTAATGATTTTATTATTTTCATTATTTTGCATCTTCTCGGCAATAATATAAAGAAGACGCGACAGGACAACACTCGGTGGATGCCATATGTGTGTTTTCAATTTAAAAAAACTTTCAGTTAACTACTTGCAGGAGAAAGTAATTGTAGCTGGTGGCCATTTTTAGTACTGTACCAGATTAGAGTTGTGTGTTTGTTTTTAATGTTAAAATGTCTGCATTTGATATCTCACCAGTATTTTCTTTTTTATAAGCAAAATACTTATTTTTATATTTTCTGATGTTGGTTCCAGGGGTACACGGCCAGCAGTGCCCTGGTCAGTGTAGTAGTAGTTGAAAGAATGGACCGCAGACAGGCATCGAAGGCCTAAAATAATAACACATGGCTGTAGGCAATTTTAAATTGGTTCCAGGGGTACACGGACAGCAGTGGTGTGGTCAGTGGAGGCCTAGTGGAAGGAGTGACCGCAGACAGGCATCGAAGGCCTAAAATAATAACACATGGCTGTAGGCAATTTTAAATTGGTTCCAGGGGTACACGGGCAGCAGTGACCTGGTCAGTGTAGTAGTAGTTGAAAGAATGGACCGCAGACAGGCATCGAAGGCCTAAAATAAAAAAATTGGGCTGGCTGTAGGCAATTTTAAATTGGTTCCAGGGGTACACGGGCAGCAGTGGTGTGGTCAGTGGAGGCCTAGTGGAAGGAGTGACCGCAGACAGGCATCGAAGGCCTAAAATAATAACACATGGCTGTAGGCAATTTTAAATTGGTTCCAGGGGTACACGGGCAGCAGTGACCTGGTCAGTGTAGTAGTAGTTGAAAAAATGGACCGCAGACAGGCATCGAATGCCTAAAATAATAACACATGGCTGTTGGCAATTTTAAATTGGTTACAGGGGTACACGGACAGCAGTGACCTGGTCAGTGTAGTAGTAGTTGAAAGAATGGACCGCAGACAGGCATCGAAGGCCTAAAATAAAAAAATTGGGCTGGCTGTAGGCAATTTTAAATTGGTTCCAGGGGTACACGGGCAGCAGTGGTGTGGTCAGTGGAGGCCTAGTGGAAGGAGTGACCGCAGACAGGCATCGAAGGCCTAAAATAATAACACATGGCTGTAGGCAATTTTAAATTGGTTCCAGGGGTACACGGACAGCAGTGACCTGGTCAGTGTAGTAGTAGTTGAAAGAATGGACCGCAGACAGGCATCGAAGGCCTAAAATAAAAAAATTGGGCTGGCTGTAGGCAATTTTAAATTGGTTCCAGGGGTACACGGGCAGCAGTGGTGTGGTCAGTGGAGGCCTAGTGGAAGGAGTGACCGCAGACAGGCATCGAAGGCCTAAAATAATAACACATGGCTGTAGGCAATTTTAAATTGGTTCCAGGGGTACACGGACAGCAGTGACCTGGTCAGTGTAGTAGTAGTTGAAAGAATGGACCGCAGACAGGCATCGAAGGCCTAAAATAATAACACATGGCTGTAGGCAATTTTAAATTGGTTACAGGGGTACACGGACAGCAGTGACCTGGTCAGTGTAGTAGTAGTTGAAAAAATGGACCGCAGACAGGCATCGAATGCCTAAAATAATAACACATGGCTGTAGGCAATTTTAAATTGGTTACAGGGGTACACGGACAGCAGTGACCTGGTCAGTGTAGTAGTAGTTGAAAGAATGGACCGCAGACAGGCATCGAAGGCCTAAAATAAAAAAATTGGGCTGGCTGTAGGCAATTTTAAATTGGTTCCAGGGGTACACGGGCAGCAGTGGTGTGGTCAGTGGAGGCCTAGTGGAAGGAGTGACCGCAGACAGGCATCGAAGGCCTAAAATAATAACACATGGCTGTAGGCAATTTTAAATTGGTTCCAGGGGTACACGGGCAGCAGTGACCTGGTCAGTGTAGTAGTAGTTGAAAAAATGGACCGCAGACAGGCATCGAATGCCTAAAATAATAACACATGGCTGTAGGCAATTTTAAATTGGTTACAGGGGTACACGGACAGCAGTGACCTGGTCAGTGTAGTAGTAGTTGAAAGAATGGACCGCAGACAGGCATCGAAGGCCTAAAATAAAAAAATTGGGCTGGCTGTAGGCAATTTTAAATTGGTTCCAGGGGTACACGGGCAGCAGTGGTGTGGTCAGTGGAGGCCTAGTGGAAGGAGTGACCGCAGACAGGCATCGAAGGCCTAAAATAATAACACATGGCTGTAGGCAATTTTAAATTGGTTCCAGGGGTACACGGACAGCAGTGACCTGGTCAGTGTAGTAGTAGTTGAAAGAATGGACCGCAGACAGGCATCGAAGGCCTAAAATAAAAAAATTGGGCTGGCTGTAGGCAATTTTAAATTGGTTCCAGGGGTACACGGGCAGCAGTGACCTGGTCAGTGTAGTAGTAGTTGAAAGAATGGACCGCAGACAGGCATCGAAGGCCTAAAATAAAAAAATTGGGCTGGCTGTAGGCAATTTTAAATTGGTTCCAGGGGTACACGGGCAGCAGTGACCTGGTCAGTGTAGTAGTAGTTGAAAGAATGGACCGCAGACAGGCTTAGAAGGCCTAACATAACAAACTTGGGCTGGCTGTAGGCACTTTTAAATTGGTTCCAGGGGTACACGGGCAGCAGTGGTCTGGTCAGTGGAAGTCTAGTGGAAGGAGTGACCGCAGACAGGCTTCCAAGGCCTAACATAACAAACTTGGGCTGGCTGTAGGCACTTTTAAATTGGTTCCAGGGGTACACGGGCAGCAGTGGTCTGGTCAGTGGAAGTCTAGTGGAAGGAGTGACCGCAGACAGGCTTCCAAGGCCTAACATAACAAACTTGGGCTGGCTGTAGGCACTTTTAAATTGGTTCCAGGGGTACACGGGCAGCAGTGGTCTGGTCAGTGGAAGTCTAGTGGAAGGAGTGACCGCAGACAGGCTTCCAAGGCCTAACATAACAAACTTGGGCTGGCTGTAGGCACTTTTAAATTGGTTCCAGGGGTACACGGGCAGCAGTGGTCTGGTCAGTGGAAGTCTAGTGGAAGGAGTGACCGCAGACAGGCTTCCAAGGCCTAACATAACAAACTTGGGCTGGCTGTAGGCACTTTTAAATTGGTTCCAGGGGTACACGGGCAGCAGTGGTCTGGTCAGTGGAAGTCTAGTGGAAGGAGTGACCGCAGACAGGCTTCCAAGGCCTAACATAACAAACTTGGGCTGGCTGTAGGCACTTTTAAATTGGTTCCAGGGGTACACGGGCAGCAGTGGTCTGGTCAGTGGAAGTCTAGTGGAAGGAGTGACCGCAGACAGGCTTCGAAGGCCTAACATAACAAAATTGGGCTGGCTGTAGGCACTTTAAATTGGTTCCAGGGGTACATGGGCAGCAGTGTATGGTCAGTGGAAGTCTAGTGGAAGGAGTGACGGCAGACAGTCTTCGAAGGCCTAACATAACAAAATTGGGCTGACTGTAGGCACTTTTAAATTGGTTCCAGGGTAACACGGCCAGCAGTGGCCTGGTCAGTGTAGTAGTTGTAGAAAGAAGGGACCGCAGACAGGCTTCGAAGGCCTAACATAACAAAAATGTCAAAACAATGGTATTGTCAGTGCCAGGCATTGAAGGATGTCAGCGGCTAGACTACACATTGGTGAAGCTGTGAGAGATAATTTTGCTAGTGGTAGAGCACTGTTTGAGCTGGGGGGGGGAACTGTCTTGTGGCCGGCGGTACAGGCACAGGGCCCCTCATATTACAACGGTGTGTCTGACGTTGGGTGCGCACCACCACCGCCAGAGACACTTTATTGTACTATGAGGGACCCAGTGGCAGTGCCGTCGACCAAAAGCGGCCACACCCACCTCTTCAGACAAACAGCACTCTCAAGGGTCCAAGCGCAAAGTGGCGATAGCACGGCCCCGTGTGGGGAGTTTGGCCATTTCGTGAGGTGGAAACATGTCGTATGCTGGACAATCAGGTGAAGAAAATTACGAGATTGGAAAAGTCATTCAGAATAGTCCACAGGCAAGACCTTTTCATAGGAAAGCTAGGTGTCAGCCGGGCAGGGTGGGGCAAAAGATTTTGAAATCCAGTTGTGGTTCATTTTAATGAAGGTTAGATCATCTACATTTTGGGTAGCCAGACGAGTCCTTTTTTCTGTTAGTATTGAACCTGCAGCACTGAATACTCTTTCTGATAGGACACTAGCTGCCGGGCAAGCAAGCTCCTGCAATGCATATTCTGCCAATTCTGGCCAGGTGTCTAATTTGGATGCCCAGTAATCAAATGGGAATGACGGTTGAGGGAGAACGTCGATAAGGGATGAAAAATAGTTTGTAACCATACTGGACAAATGTTGTCTCCTGTCACTTTGAATTGATGCTGCAGTACCTGTCCTGTCTGCGGTCATAGAAAAATCACTCCACAACCTGGTCAGAAAACCCCTCTGTCCAACGCCACTTCTGATTTCTGCCCCTCTAACACCTCTGGTCTGCTGGCCCCTGGAGCTCGTGTGAGAACGATCACGGGCGCTGTGTGCAGGGAATGCCAGAAGCAAACGGTCAACAAGAGTTGATTGTTTTGTTGCTAATATTAGTTCCAAGTTCTCATGTGGCATAATATTTTGCAATTTGCCTTTATAGCGAGGATCAAGGAGGCAGGCCAACCAGTAATCGTCATCGTTCATCATTTTTGTAATGCGTGTGTCCCTTTTGAGGATACGCAAGGCATAATCCGCCATGTGGGCCAAAGTTCCCGTTGTCAAATCTGCGGTTGTGCTTGGTTGAGGGGCAGTTGCAGGCAAATCTACGTCACTTGTGTCCCTCAAAAAACCAGAACCCGGCCTTGCCACGCCACCAATTTCCCGTGCCCCCGGGAAAGCTTCCTCATTAAAAATATACTCATCCCCATCATCCTCCTCATCCTCCACCTCCTCTTCGCCCGGTACCTCGTCATGTACACTGCCCTGACCAGACAATCGCTGACTGTCATCAAGGCTTTCCTCTTCCTCTGGTGCAGACGCCTGATCCTTTATGTGCGTCAAACTTTGCATCAGCAGACGCATTAGGGGGATGCTCATGCTTATTATGGCGTTGTCTGCACTAACCAGCCGTGTGCATTCCTCAAAACACTGAAGGACTTGACACATGTCTTGAATCTTCGACCACTGCACACCTGACAACTCCATGTCTGCCATCCTACTGCCTGCCCGTGTATGTGTATCCTCCCACAAAAACATAACAGCCCGCCTCTGTTCGCACAGTCTCTGAAGCATGTGCAGTGTTGAGTTCCACCTTGTTGCAACGTCTATGATTAGGCGATGCTGGGGAAGGTTCAAAGAACGCTGATAGGTCTGCATACGGCTGGAGTGTACAGGCGAACGGCGGATATGTGCGCAAAGTCCACGCACTTTGACGAGCAGGTCGGATAACCCCGGATAACTTTTCAGGAAGCACTGCACCACCAGGTTTAAGGTGTGAGCCAGGCAAGGAATGTGTTTCAGTTGGGAAAGGGAGATGGCAGCCATGAAATTCCTTCCGTTATCACTCACTACCTTGCCTGCCTCAAGATCTACAGTGCCCAGCCACGACTGCGTTTCTTGCTGCAAGAACTCGGACAGAACTTCCGCGGTGTGTCTATTGTCGCCCAAACACTTCATAGCCAATACAGCCTGCTGACGTATGCCAGTAGCTGCCCCATAATGGGAGACCTGGTGTGCAACAGTGGCAGGTGCGGATGGAGTGTTTGTGCGACTGCGGTCTGTGGACGAGCTCTTGCTTCTGCAGGAGGACGAGGAGGAGGAGGAGGAGGGGGTGCGAACGGCTACAGACAACTGTTTACTAGACCGTGGGCTAGGCAGAACTGTCCCAAACTTGCTGTCCCCTGTGGACCCTGAATCCACCACATTTACCCAGTGTGCCGTGATGGACACGTAACGTCCCTGGCCATGCCTACTGGTCCATGCATCTGTTGTCAGGTGCACCTTTGTGCTCACAGATTGCCTGAGTGCATGGACGATGCGCTCTTTAACATGCTGGTGGAGGGCTGGGATGGCTTTTCTGGAAAAAAAGTGTCGACTGGGTAGCTCGTAGCGTGGTACAGCGTAGTCCATCAGGTCTTTGAAAGCTTCGCTTTCAACTAACCGGTAGGGCATCATCTCTAACGAGATTAGTCTAGCTATGTGGGCGTTCAAACCCTGTGTACGCGGATGCGAGGCTAAGTATTTCCTTTTTCTAACCATAGTCTCATGTAGGGTGAGCTGGACTGGAGAGCTGGAGATCGTGGAACTAGCGGGGGTGCCGGTGGACATGGCAGACTGAGAGACGGTGGGAGATGGTATTGTTGCCGCCGGTGCCCTAGATGCAGTGTTTCCTACTACGAAACTGGTGATTCCCTGACCCTGACTGCTTTGGCCTGGCAAAGATACCTGCACAGATACAGCAGGTGGTGCGCTAAATGGTGGTCCTACACTGCCGGAAGGGATGTTGCGTTGATGACTAGCTTCATTGGCCGAGGGTGCAACAACCTTAAGGGACGTTTGGTAGTTAGTCCAAGCTTTCAAATGCATGGTGGTTAAATGTCTATGCATGCAACTAGTATTGAGACTTTTCAGATTCTGACCTCTGCTTAAGGAAGTAGAACATTTTTGACAGATGACTTTGCGCTGATCAATTGGATGTTGTTTAAAAAAATGCCAGACTGCACTCTTTCTAGCATCGGATACCTTTTCAGGCATTGCAGACTGAGCTTTAACCGGATGGCCACGCTGTCCTCCACCAGGTTTTGGCTTTGCCACGCGTTTTGGGCAAGATACGGGCCCGGCAGATGGAACCTGTGGCGATGTTGATGCCTGCTGCGGCCCCTCCTCCTCCTCTGCTTCAGAACTGCTGCCGCCTGCACCCTGTTCCCCCAATGGCTGCCAATCGGGGTCAAGAACTGGGTCATCTAATAACTCTTCTTGTACCTCCTGCGCAACTTCGTCTGTGTCACCGTGTCGTTCGGTGGTATAGCGTTCGTGATGGGGCAACATAGTCTCATCAGGGTCTGATTCTTGATCAGCACCCTGCGAGGGCAATGTTGTGGTCTGAGTCAAAGGACCAGCATAGTAGTCTGGCTGTGGCTGTGCGTCAGTGCACTCCATGTCAGATTCAATTTGTAATGGGCATGGACTGTTAACTGCTTCACTTTCTAAGCCAGGGACGGTATGTGTAAAGAGCTCCATGGAGTAACCCGTTGTGTCGCCTGCTGCATTCTTCTCTGTTGTTGTTTTTGCTGAAGAGGACAAGGAAGTGACTTGTCCCTGACCGTGAACATCCACTAACGACGCGCTGCTTTTACTTTTACCAGTTTCACGAGATGAGGCAAAAGAGCTAGAGGCTGAGTCAGCAAGATAAGCCAAAACTTGCTCTTGCTGCTCCGGCTTTAAAAGCGGTTTTCCTAATCCCAGAAAAGGGAGCGTTCGAGGCCTTGTGTAGCCGGACGACGAACCTGGCTCCACAGCTCCAGACTTAGGTGCAATATTTTTTCCCCCACGACCACCTGATGCTCCACCACTACCACTACCCTCATTACCAGCTGACAATGAACGCCCCCGGCCACGACCTCTTCCACTAGACTTCCTCATTGTTTTAAAAACGTAACCAAACTAACGTTATTTGTTGCAGTCACACAACTTACACGGTGAGCTATAACTTCAGTATGATTTAGCTACCCCTTTACAGGTTGGTGAGACCACAGCGAAAATCAGGCCCAATGTTACACACTCTTTTTTTGGTGGCTGCAAATTAGAGAGATGCCCCACACGCAGGACTGTCACTGAAGCACAAATGTTAATATTAATGTCACACTATTATTTTTTTTTTATTTTTATTTTTTTCAGGAACACTTTAGAAACCCCCCAAAAAAAAAAAAATAGATTTTTGCAGGGAGAATTTAGAAAACAAATGTAACAAACTATATGCTTTCTATGGGCCACTGAGTGAGAGATGACGCACACAGGAATCAGGAGTGGCACACAAGCCCAGAGGCCAATATTTTTCTACCAATGATTGATGGAGTTATTTTCTCTGGTAGATTTTGGAACCCAAATCAAGGAAAAAAAATGTAGGCTTTCTATGGACCACAATTGGAGAGAGAGAGAGAGAGAGATGGCACACCCAGGAGTCAAGACTGGCACACAAGCAGAAAGGCCAATATTAATCTCCCATTTTTTTTTTTTGGTTGTTTTTTTTTTTTTTTTTTTCAGGGAGACTTTAGAAAAAAAAATAATAAAAAAAATATGATTTTATCAGGAAGAATTTAGAAACCAAATAAAATAAAATGATTTTTTCAGGGAGAATTTATAAAACAAATAAAACAAAAAATAGGCGTTCTATGGCCCACTGACTGAGAGATGACGCACCCAGGAGTCAAGACTGGCACACAAGCAGAAAGGCCAATATTAATCTCCCACTGTTTTTTTTGGTTGTTTTTTTTTTTTTTTTTTCAGGGAGACTTTAGAAAAAAAAATAATAAAAAAAATATGATTTTATCAGGAAGAATTTAGAAACCAAATAAAATAAAATGATTTTTTCAGGGAGAATTTATAAAACAAATAAAACCAAAAATAGGCGTTCTATGGCCCACTGACTGAGAGATGACGCACCCAGGAGTCAAGACTGGCACACAAGCAGAAAGGCCAATATTAATCTCCCACTGTTTTTTTTTTTTTTTTTCAGGGAGACTTTAGAAAAAAAAATAATAAAAAAAATATGATTTTATCAGGAAGAATTTAGAAACCAAATAAAATAAAATAATTTTTTCAGGGAGAATTTAGAAAACAAATAAAACCAAAAATAGGCGTTCTATGGCCCACTGACTGAGAGATGACGCACACAGGAGTCAGGAGTGGCACACAAACCCAGAGGCCAATATTTTTCTACCAATGATTGATGTAGTTATTTTCTCTGGTAGATTTTAGAACCCAAATCAAGGAAAAAAAAATATAGGCTTTCTATGGACCACAATTGGAGAGAGAGAGAGAGAGAGAGAGAGAGAGAGAGAGAGAGAGATGGCACACCCAGGAGTCAAGACTGGCACACAAGCAGAAAGGCCAATATTAATCTCCCACTGTTTTTTTGGTTGTTTTTTTTTTTTTTTTTTCAGGGAGACTTTAGAAAAAAAAATAATAAAAAAAATATGATTTTATCAGGAAGAATTTAGAAACCAAATAAAATAAAATGATTTTTTCAGGGAGAATTTAGAAAACAAATAAAACCAAAAATATGCGTTCTATGGCCCACTGACTGAGAGAGAGAGAGAGATGGAACGCTTAGTACTGGCACACAAGCCCAAAGGGCAATATTAATCTCCCTTTTTTTTTCCAGGGAGAATTTCTGAAACCCAAAAAAAAAATAAAATAGGCTTTCTATGGCCCACTATTTGTGAGAGAGATGGGACGCTCAGGACTGGCACAGATGGCACGCTCAGGACTGGCACAGAAGCCCAGAGGCCAATATTAATCTCCCTTTTTTTCTGGGAGAATTTATAAAACCAAAAAAATATTTAAATAGGCTTTCTATGGCCCACTATTTGTGAGAGAGATGGCACGCTCAGGACTGGCACAGATGGCACGCTCACAACTGGCACACAAGCCCAGAGGCCAATATTAATCTCCCTTTTTTCAGGGAGAATTTCTAAAACCCAAAAAAAAAATAAAATAGGCTTTCTATGGCCCACTATTTGTGAGAGAGATGGGACGCTCAGGACTGGCACAGATGGCACGCTCAGGACTGGCACAGAAGCCCAGAGGCCAATATTAATCTCCCTTTTTTTCTGGGAGAATTTATAAAACCAAAAAAATATTTAAATAGGCTTTCTATGGCCCACTATTTGTGAGAGAGATGGCACGCTCAGGACTGGCACAGATGGCACGCTCACAACTGGCACACAAGCCCAGAGGCCAATATTAATCTCCCTTTTTTCAGGGAAAATTTATAAAACAAAAAAAAAAATTAAATAGGCTTTCTATGGCCCACTATTTGTGAGAGAGATGGCACGCTCAGGGCTGGCTGGCACAGATGGCACGCTCAGGACTGGCACACAAGCCCAGAGGCCAATATTAATCTCCCTTTTTTTCTGGGAGAATTTATAAAACCAAAAAAATATTTAAATAGGCTTTCTATGGCCCACTATTTGTGAGAGAGATGGCACGCTCAGGACTGGCACAGATGGCACGCTCACAACTGGCACACAAGCCCAGAGGCCAATATTAATCTCCCTTTTTTCAGGGAAAATTTATAAAACAAAAAAAAAAATTAAATAGGCTTTCTATGGCCCACTATTTGTGAGAGAGATGGCACGCTCAGGGCTGGCACAGATGGCACGCTCAGGACTGGCACACAAGCCCAGAGGCCAATATTAATCTCCCTTTTTTTCAGGGAGAATTTATAAAACCAAAAAAAAAAATAAATAGGCTTTCTATGGCCCACTATTTGTGAGAGAGATGGCACACTCAGGACTGGCACACAAGCCCAAAGGCCAATATTAATCTCCCACTGTATTTTTATCAGGGAGAATTTATACACCCCACAAAAAAAAATACAGAAAAATGAAAAGGCTTTCTATGGCCCACTATGTGAGAGAGATGGCACACACAGGGATGGCACTCTAGCAGAAATGCCAAATTGCCAATCTTAATCTCCCACCAAAAAAAAAAAAAAAAAAAAAACAGGGAATGTCCTACAATTACTATCTCCCTGCCTGCAGTAATCTCAGCCAGGTATGGCAGGCAGCTACTATCTCCCTGCCTGCAGTAATCTCAGCCAGGTATGGCAGGCAGCAATAAGGAGTGGACTGATGCACAAATGAAATAAAAAGTGTGGACAAACAAAAAAGATAGCTGTGCAGAAAGGAAGGAACAAGAGGATTTGTGCTTTGAAAAAAGCAGTTGGTTTGCACAGCGGCGTACACACAGCAATGCAGCTATCAGGGAGCCTTCTAGGGCAGCCCAATGAGCTACAGCGCTGAGGGGAAAAAAAAAAAAAAAAAAAATTCCACTGTCCCTGCACACCGAGGGTGGTGTTGGACAGTGCAAATCGCTGCAGCACAAGCGGTTTTGTGGTTAATGGACCCTGCCTAACGCTATCCCTGCTTCTGACAAAGCGGCAGCAACCTCTCCCTAAGCTCAGATCAGCAGCAGTAAGATGGCGGTCGGCGGGAACGCCTCTTTATAGCCCCTGTGACGTCGCAGACAGCAAGCCAATCACTGCAATGCCCTTCTCTAAGATGGTGGGGACCAGGACCTATGTCATCACGCTGCCCACACTCTGCGTTTACCTTCATTGGCTGAGAAATGGCGCTTTTCGCGTCATTGAAACGCGACTTTGGCGCGAAAGTCGCGTACCGCATGGCCGACCCCGCACAGGGGTCGGATCGGGTTTCATGAAACCCCGACTTAGCCAAAAGTCGGCGACTTTTGAAAATGTTCGACCCGTTTCGCTCAACCCTAGTATAGAGTGTAGGGTATAGAGTGTAGGGTATAGAGTGTAGAGTGTAGGGCATAGAGTGTAGGGTATAGAGTGTAGGGTATAGAGTGTAGAGTGTAGGGTAGATAGTGTAGGATATAGAGTGTAGAGTGTAGGGTATAGAGTGTAGGGTATAGAGTGTAGGGTATAGAGTGTAGGGTATAGAGTGTAGAGTGTAGGGCATAGAGTGTAGGGTATAGAGTGTAGGGTATAGAGTGTAGAGTGTAGGGTATAGAGTGTAGGGTATAGAGTGTAGGGCATAGAGTGTAGGGTAAAGAGTGTAGGGTGTAGAGTGTAGGGTATAGAGTGTAGGGTATAGAGTGTAGAGTGTAGGGTATAGAGTGTAGGGTATAAAGTGTAGGGTATAGAGTGTAGGGTATAGAGTGTAGGGTATAGAGTGTAGAGTGTAGGGTATAGCGTGTAGAGTGTCGGGTATAGAGTGTAGGGTATAGAGTGTAGGGTATAGAGTGTAGGGTATAGAGTGTAGAGTGGAGGGTATAGAGTGTAGAGTGTAGGGTATAGAGTGTATGGTATAGAGTGTAGGGTATAGAGTGTAGGGTGTAGAGTGTTGGGTATAGAGTGTAGGGTATAGAGTGTAGGGTATAGAGTGTAGGGTATAGAGTGTAGGGAATAGAGTGTAGAGTGTAAGGAATAGAGTGTAGAGTGTAGGGTATAGAGTGTAGGGTATGGAGTGTAGAGTGTAGGGATTAGAGTGTAGGGTATAGAGTGTAGGGTATAGAGTGTAGTGTATAGAGTGTAGGGAATAGAGTGTGGAGTGTAAGGTATAGAGTGTAGAGTGTAGGGTATAGACTGTAGGGTATAGAGTGTAGGGTATAGAGTGTAGGGTATAGATTGTAGAGTATAGGCTATAGAGTGTAGGGTATAGAGTGTAGAGTGTAGGGTATAGAGTGTAGGGTATAGAGTGTAGGGTATAGAGTGTAGAGTGTAGGGTATAGTGTGTAGGGTATAGAGTGCAGGGTGTAGAGTGTAGGGTATAGAGTGTAGGGTATAGAGTGTAGAGTGTAGGGTATAGAGTGTATGCTATAGAGTGTATGGTGTAGAGTGTATGGTATAGAGTGTAGGGTATACAGTGTAGAGTGTATGGTATAGAGTGTAGGGTGTAGAGTGTAGGGTATAGAGTGTATGTTATAGAGTGTAGGGTATAGAGTGTAGGGTAGAGAGTGTAGAGTGTAGGGTATAGAGTGTAGGGTATAGAGTGTAGGGTATAGAGTGTAGAGTGTAGGGATTAGAGTGTAGGGTATAGAGTGTAGTGTGTAGAGTGTAGGGTATAGAGTGTAGAGTGTAGGGTATAGAGTGTATGGTATAGAGTGTAGGGTATAGAGTGTAGGGTGTAGAGTGTAGGGTATAGAGTGTAGGGTATAGAGTGTAGGGTATAGAGTGTAGGGAATAGAGTGTAGAGTGTAAGGTATAGAGTGTAGAGTTTAGGGTATAGAGTGTAGGGTATAGAGTGTAGAGTGTAGGGATTAGAGTGTAGGGTATAGAGTGTAGGGTGTAGAGTGTAGGGTATAGAGTGTAGAGTGTAGGGTATAGAGTGTATGGTATAGAGTGTATGGTATAGAGTGTAGGGTGTAGAGTGTAGGGTATAGAGTGTAGGGTATAGAGTGTAGGGTATAGAGTGTAGGGTATAGAGTGTAGGGAATAGAGTGTAGAGTGTAAGGTATAGAGTGTAGAGTGTAGGGTATAGAGTGTAGGGTATAGACTGTAGGGTATAAAGTGTAGGGTATAGATTGTAGGCTATAGAGTGTAGGGTATAGAGTGTAGGGAATAGAGTGTAGAGTGTAAGGTATAGAGTGTAGAGTTTAGGGTATAGAGTGTAGGGTATAGAGTGTAGAGTGTAGGGATTAGAGTGTAGGGTATAGAGTGTAGGGTGTAGAGTGTAGGGTATAGAGTGTAGAGTGTAGGGTATAGAGTGTATGGTATAGAGTGTAGGGTATAGAGTGTAGGGTGTAGAGTGTAGGGTATAGAGTGTAGGGTATAGAGTGTAGGGTATAGAGTGTAGGGTATAGAGTGTAGGGAATAGAGTGTAGAGTGTAAGGTATAGAGTGTAGAGTGTAGGGTATAGAGTGTAGGGTATAGACTGTAGGGTATAAAGTGTAGGGTATAGATTGTAGGCTATAGAGTGTAGGGTATAGAGTGTAGGGTATAGAGTGTAGGGTATAGAGTGTAGGGTATAGAGTGTAGGGTATAGAGTGTAGAGTGTAGGGTATAGTGTGTAGGGTATAGAGTGCAGGGTGTAGAGTGTAGGGTATAGAGTGTAGGGTATAGAGTGTAGAGTGTAGGGTATAGAGTGTATGCTATAGAGTGTATGGTGTAGAGTGTATGGTATAGAGTGTAGGGTATAGAGTGTAGAGTGTAGGGTATAGAGTGTATGTTATAGAGTGTAGGGTATAGAGTGTAGAGTGTAGGGTATAGAGTTTAGAGTGTAGGGTATAGAGTGTAGGGTATAGAGTGTAAGGTATATAGTGTAGGGTGTAGAGTGTAGGGTATAGATTGTAGGGTATAGAGTGTAGGGTATAGAGTGTACGGTATAGAGTGTAGGGTATGGAGTGTATGGTATAGAGTGTAGGGTATAGAGTGTAGGGTATAGAGTGTAGGGTATAAAGTGTAGAGTGTAGGGTATAGAGTGTAGAGTGTAGGGTATAGAGTGTATGGTATAGAGTGTAGGGTATAGAGTGTAGGGTGTAGAGTGTTGGGTATAGAGTGTAGGGTATAGAGTGTAGGGTATAGAGTGTAGGGTATAGAGTGTAGGGAATAGAGTGTAGAGTGTAAGGTACAGAGTGTAGAGTGTAGGGTATAGAGTGTAGGGTATAGAGTGTAGAGTGTAGGGATTAGAGTGTAGGGTATAGAGTGTAGGGTATAGAGTGTAAGGTATAGAGTGTAGGGTATAGAGTGTAGAGTGTAGGGTATAGAGTGTAGAGTGTAGGGTATAGAGTGTAGGGTATAGAGTGTAGGGTATAGAGTGTAGGGTAGAGTCTGTAGAGTGTAGGGTATAGAGTGTAGGGTATAGAGTGTAGAGTATAGAGTGTAGAGTGTAGGGATTAGAGTGTAGGGTATAGAGTGTAGGGTGTAGAGTGTAGGGTATAGAGTGTAGAGTGTAGTGTATAGAGTGTATGGTATAGAGTGTAGGGTGTAGAAAGTAGGGTATAGAGTGTAGGGTATAGAGTGTAGGGTATAGAGTGTAGGGAATAGAGTGTAGAGTGTAAGGTATAGAGTGTAGAGTGTAGGGTATAGAGTGTAGGGTATAGAGTGTAGAGTGAAGGGATTAGAGTGTAGGGTATAGAGTGTAGGGTGTAGAGTGTAGGGTATAGAGTGTAGAGTGTAGGGTATAGAGTGTATGGTATAGAGTGTAGGGTATAGAGTGTAGGGTGTAGAGTGTAGGGTATAGAGTGTAGGGTATAGAGTGTAGGGTATAGAGTGTAGGGTATAGAGTGTAGGGAATAGAGTGTAGAGTGTAAGGTATAGAGTGTAGAGTGTAGGGTATAGAGTGTAGGGTATAGACTGTAGGGTATAGAGTGTAGGGTATAGAGTGTAGGGTATAGATTGTAGAGTGTAGGCTATAGAGTGTAGGGTATAGAGTGTAGAGTGTAGGGTATAGAGTGTAGGGTATAGAGTGTAGGGTATAGAGTGTAGGGTATAGAGTGTAGAGTGTAGGGTATAGTGTGTACGGTATAGAGTGCAGGGTGTAGAGTGTAGGGTATAGAGTGTAGGGTATAGAGTGTAGAGTGTAGGGTATAGAGTGTACGCTATAGAGTGTATGGTGTAGAGTGTATGGTATAGAGTGTAGGGTATAGATTGTAGAGTGTATGGTATAGAGTGTATGTTATAGAGTGTAGGGTATAGAGTGTAGGGTAGAGAGTGTATGTTATAGAGTGTAGGGTATAGAGTGTAGGGTAGAGAGTGTAGAGTGTAGGGTATAGAGTGTAGGGTAGGGTATAGAGTGTAGAGTGTCGGGATTAGAGTGTAGGGTATAGAGTGTGGGATGTAGAGTGTAGGGTATAGAGTGTAGAGTGTAGGGTATAGAGTGTATGGTATAGAGTGTAGGGTATAGAGTGTAGGGTGTAGAGTGTAGGGTATAGAGTGTAGGGAATAGAGTGTAGGGTATAGAGTGTAGGGTATAGAGTGTAGGGTGTAGAGTGTAGGGTATAGAGTGTATGGTATAGAGTGTAGGGTATAGAATGTATGGTATAGAGTGTAGAGTGTAGGATATAGAGTGTAGGTTATAGAGTGTAGAGTGTAGGGTATAGAGTGTAGAGTGTAGGGATTAGAGTGTAGGGTATAGAGTGTAGGGTATAGAGTGTAGAGTGTAGGGTAGAGAGTGTAGGATATAGAGTGTAGAGTGTATGGTATAGAGTGTAGGGTATAGAGTGTAGGGTATAGAGTGTAGGGTATAGAGTGTAGGGCATAGAGTGTAGGGTATAGAGTGTAGGGTGTAGAGTGTAGGGTATAGAGTGTAGGGTATAGAGTGTAGAGTGTAGGGTATAGAGTGTGGGGTATAGAGTGTAGGGTATAGAGTGTAGGGTATAGAGTGTAGGGTATAGAGTGTAGAGTGTAGGGTATAGCATGTAGAGTGTCGGGTATAGAGTGTAGGGTATAGAGTGTAGGGTATAGAGTGTAGAGTGTAGGGTATAGAGTGTAGAGTGTAGGGTATAGAGTGTATGGTATAGAGTGTAGGGTATAGAGTGTAGGGTGTAGAGTGTTGGGTATAGAGTGTAGGGTATAGAGTGTAGGGTATAGAGTGTAGGGTATAGAGTGTAGGGAATAGAGTGTAGAGTGTAAGGTATAGAGTGTAGAGTGTAGGGTATAGAGTGTAGGGTATAGAGTGTAGAGTGTAGGGATTAGAGTGTAGGGTATAGAGTGTAGGGTATAGTGTGTAGGGTATAGAGTGTAGAGTGTAGGGTATAGAGTGTAGAGTGTAGGGTATAGAGTGTAGGGTATAGAGTGTAGGGTATAGAGTGTAGGGCATAGAGTGTAGGGTATAGAGTGTAGGGTATAGAGTGTAGAGTGTAGGGTATAGAGTGTAGGGTATAGAGTGTAGGGTATAGAGTGTAGAGTGTAGGGTATAGAGTGTAGGGTATTGAGTGTAGGGTATAGATTGTAGGGTATAGAGTGTAGGGCATAGAGTGTAGGGTATAGAGTGTAGGGTATAGAGTGTAGAGTGTAGGGTATAGAGTGTAGGGTATAGAGTGTAGGGTAGAGAGTGTAGAGTGTAGGGATTAGAGTGTAGGGTATAGAGTGTAGGGTGTAGAGTGTAGGGCATAGAGTGTAGAGTGTAGGGTATAGAGTGTATGGTATAGAGTGTAGAGTATAGAGTGTAGGGTGTAGAGTGTAGGGTATAGAGTGTAGGGTATAGAGTGTAGGGTATAGAGTGTAGGGAATAGAGTGTTGAGTGTAAGGTACAGAGTGTAGAGTGTAGGGAATAGAGTGTAGAGTGTAGGGTATAGAGTGTAGGGTATAGAGTGTAGGGTATAGAGTGTAGGGTATACAGTGTAGGGTATAGAGTGTAGAGTGTAGGGTATAGAGTGTAGAGTGTAGGGTATAGAGTGTAGAGTGTAGGGCATAGAGTGTAGATTGTAGGGTATAGAGTGTAGGGTATAGAGTGTAGGGTATAGAGTGTAGTGTATAGAGTGTAGAGTGTAGGGTATAGAGTGTAGAGTGTAGGGTATAGAGTGTAGGGTACAGAGTGTAGGGTATAGAGTGTAGGGTAGAGAGTGTAGAGTGTAGGGTATAGAGTGTAGGGTATAGAGTGTAGGGTATAGAGTGTAGAGTGTAGGGATTAGAGTGTAGGGTATAGAGTGTAGGGTGTGGAGTGTAGGGTATAGAGTGTAGAGTGTAGGGTATAGAGTGTATGGTATAGAGTGTAGGGTATAGAGTGTAGGGTGTAGAGTGTAGGGTATAGAGTGTAGGGTATAGAGTGTAGGGTATAGAGTGTAGGGTATAGAGTGTAGGGAATAGAGTGTAGAATGTAAGGTATAGAGTGTAGAGTGTAGGGTATAGAGTGTAAGGTATAGAGTGTAGAGTGTAGGGATTAGAGTGTAGGGTATAGAGTGTAGGGTGTAGAGTGTAGGGTATAGAGTGTAGAGTGTAGGGTATAGAGTGAATGGTATAGAGTGTAGGGTATAGAGTGTAGGGTGTAGAGTGTAGGGTATAGAGTGTAGGGTATAGAGTGTAGGGTATAGAGTGTAGGGTATAGAGTGTAGGGAATAGAGTGTGGAGTGTAAGGTATAGAGTGTAGAGTGTAGGGTATAGAGTGTAGGGTATAGACTGTAGGGTATAGAGTGTAGGGTATAGAGTGTAGGGTATAGATTGTAGAGTGTAGGCTATAGAGTGTAGGGTATAGAGAGTAGAGTGTAGGGTATAGAGTGTAGGGTATAGAGTGTAGAGTGTAGGGTATAGTGTGTAGGGTATAGAGTGCAGGGTGTAGAGTGTAGGGTATAGAGTGTAGGGTATAGAGTGTAGAGTGTAGGGTATAGAGTGTATGCTATAGAGTGTATGGTGTAGAGTGTATGGTATAGAGTGTATGGTATAGAGTGTAGAGTGTATGGTATAGAGTGTAGGGTGTAGAGTGTAGGGTATAGAGTGTATGTTATAGAGTGTAGGGTATAGAGTGTAGGGTAGAGAGTGTAGAGTGTAGGGTATAGAGTGTAGGGTATAGAGTGTAGTGTATAGAGTGTAGAGTGTAGGGATTAGAGTGTAGGGTATAGAGTGTAGTGTGTAGAGTGTAGGGTATAGAGTGTAGAGTGTAGGGTATAGAGAGTAGGGTATAGAGTGTAGGGTATAGAGTGTAGGGTATAGAGTGTAGAGTGTAGGGTATAGTGTGTAGGGTATAGAGTGCAGGGTGTAGAGTGTAGGGTATAGAGTGTAGGGTATAGAGTGTAGAGTGTAGGGTATAGAGTGTATGCTATAGAGTGTATGGTGTAGAGTGTATGGTATAGAGTGTAGGGTATAGCGTGTAGAGTGTATGGTATAGAGTGTAGGGTGTAGAGTGTAGGGTATAGAGTGTATGTTATAGAGTGTAGGGTATAGAGTGTAGGGTAGAGAGTGTAGAGTGTAGGGTATAGAGTGTAGGGTATAGAGTGTAGGGTATAGAGTGTAGAGTGTAGGGATTAGAGTGTAGGGTATAGAGTGTAGTGTGTAGAGTGTAGGGTATAGAGTGTAGAGTGTAGGGTATAGAGTGTATGGTATAGAGTGTAGGGTATAGAGTGTAGGGTGTAGAGTGTAGGGTATAGAGTGTAGGGTATAGAGTGTAGGGTATAGAGTGTAGGGAATAGAGTGTAGAGTGTAAGGTATAGAGTGTAGAGTATAGGGTATAGAGTGTAGGGTATAGAGTGTAGAGTGTAGGGATTAGAGTGTAGGGTATAGAGTGTAGGGTGTAGAGTGTAGGGTATAGAGTGTAGAGTGTAGGGTATAGAGTGTATGGTATAGAGTGTAGGGTATAGAGTGTAGGGTGTAGAGTGTAGGGTATAGAGTGTAGGGTATAGAGTGTAGGGTATAGAGTGTAAGGTATAGAGTGTAGGGAATAGAGTGTAGAGTGTAAGGTATAGAGTGTAGAGTGTAGGGTATAGAGTGTAGGGTATAGACTGTAGGGTATAGAGTGTAGGGTATAGATTGTAGGCTATAGAGTGTAGGGTATAGAGTGTAGGGTATAGAGTGTAGGGTATAGAGTGTAGGGTATAGAGTGTAGGGTATAGAGTGTAGAGTGTAGGGTATAGTGTGTAGGGTATAGAGTGCAGGGTGTAGAGTGTAGGGTATAGAGTGTAGGGTATAGAATGTAGAGTGTAGGGTATAGAGTGTATGCTATAGAGTGTATGGTGTAGAGTGTATGGTATAGAGTGTAGGGTATAGAGTGTAGAGTGTAGGGTATAGAGTGTAGGGTATAGAGTGTATGTTATAGAGTGTAGGGTATAGAGTGTAGAGTGTAGGGTATAGAGTTTAGAGTGTAGGGTATAGAGTGTAGGGTATAGAGTGTAAGGTATAGAGTGTAGGGTGTAGAGTGTAGGGTGTAGAGTGTAGGGTATAGATTGTAGGGTATAGAGTGTAGGGTATAGAGTGTACGGTATAGAGTGTAGGGTATGGAGTGTATGGTCTAGAGTGTAGGGTATAGAGTGTAGAGTGTAGGGTATAGAGTGTAGGGTATAGAGTGTAGGGTATAGAGTGTAGGGTATAGAGTGTAGGGTATAGAGTGTAGGGTATAGAGTGTAGAGTGCAGGGTATAGAGTTTAGAGTGTAGGGTATAGAGTGTAGGGTATAGAGTGTAAGGTATAGAGTGTAGGGTGTAGAGTGTAGGGTATAGAGTGTAGGGTATAGGGTGTAGGGTATGGAGTGTAGGGTATAGAGTGTAGGGTACAGAGTGTATGGTATAGAGTGTAGGGTATAGAGTGTAGTGTAGAGAGTGTATGGTATAGAGTGTAGGGTATAGAGTGTAGGGTATAGAGTGTATGTTATAGAGTGTAGGGTATAGAGCGTAGAGTGTAGGGTATAGAGTGTAGAGTGTAGAGTGTAGGGTATAGAGTGTAGAGTGTAGGGTATAGAGTGTAGAGTGTAGGGTATAGAGTTTAGTGTGTAGGGTATAGAGTGTAGGGTATAGAGTGTAAGGTGTAGAGTGTAGGGTATAGAGTGTAGGGTATAGAGTGTAGGGTATAGAGTGTAGGGTATAGAGTGTAGGGTATAGAGTGTATGGTATAGAGTGTAGAGTGTAGGGTATAGAGTTTAGAGTGTAGGGTATAGAGTGTAAGGTATAGAGTGTAGGGTGTAGAGTGTAGGGTATAGAGTGTAGGGTATAGAGTGTATGGTATAGAGTGTAGGGTATAGAGTGTAGGGTATAGAGTGTAGGGTATAGAGTGTATGGTATAGATTGTAGGGTATAGAGTGTAGGGTGTAGAGTGTATGTTATAGAGTGTAGGGTATAGAGTGTAGGGTATAGAGTTTAGAGTGTAGGGTATAGAGAGTAGGGTATAGAGTGTAAGGTATAGAGTGTAGGGTGTAGAGTGTAGGGTATAGAGTGTAGGGCATAGGGTGTAGGGTATAGAGTGTAGGGTATAGAGTGTAGAGTGTAGGGTATAGAGTGTAGGGTATAGAGTGTAGGGTATAGAGTGTAGAGTGTAGGGTATAGAGTGTAGGGTATTGAGTGTAGGGTATAGAGTGTAGGGTATAGAGTGTAGGGTATAGAGTGTAGAGTTTAGGGTATAGAGTGTAGAGTGTAGGGTATAGAGTGTAGGGTATAGAGTGTAGGGTATAGAGTGTAGGGTAGAGAGTGTAGAGTGTAGGATATAGAGTGTAGGGTATAGAGTGTAGGGTATAGAGTGTAGAGTGTAGGGATTAAAGTGTAGGGTATAGAGTGTAGGGTGTAGAGTGTAGGGTATAGAGTGTAGAGTGTAGGGTATAGAGTGTATGATATAGAGTGTAGGGTATAGAGTGTAGGGTGTAGAGTGTAGGGTATAGAGTGTTGGGCATAGAGTGTAGGGTATAGAGTGTAGAGTGTAGGGATTAGAGTGTAGGGTATAGAGTGTAGGGTGTGGAGTGTAGGGTATAGAGTGTAGAGTGTAGGGTATAGAGTGTGGGGTATAGAGTGTAGGGTATAGAGTGTAGGGTATAGAGTGTAGGGTATAGAGTGTAGAGTGTAGGGTATAGCATGTAGAGTGTCGGGTATAGAGTGTAGGGTATAGAGTGTAGGGTATAGAGTGTAGAGTGTAGGGTATAGAGTGTAGAGTGTAGGGTATAGAGTGTATGGTATAGAGTGTAGGGTATAGAGTGTAGGGTGTAGAGTGTTGGGTATAGAGTGTAGGGTATATAGTGTAGGGTATAGAGTGTAGGGTATAGAGTGTAGGGAATAGAGTGTAGAGTGTAAGGTATAGAGTGTAGAGTGTAGGGTATAGAGTGTAGGGTATAGAGTGTAGAGTGTAGGGATTAGAGTGTAGGGTATAGAGTGTAGGGTATAGTGTGTAGGGTATAGAGTGTAGAGTGTAGGGTATAGAGTGTAGAGTGTAGGGTATAGAGTGTAGGGTATAGAGTGTAGGGTATAGAGTGTAGGGCATAGAGTGTAGGGTATAGAGTGTAGGGTATAGAGTGTAGAGTGTAGGGTATAGAGTGTAGGGTATAGAGTGTAGGGTATAGAGTGTAGAGTGTAGGGTATAGAGTGTAGGGTATTGAGTGTAGGGTATAGATTGTAGGGTATAGAGTGTAGGGCATAGAGTGTAGGGTATAGAGTGTAGGGTATAGAGTGTAGAGTGTAGGGTATAGAGTGTAGGGTATAGAGTGTAGGGTAGAGAGTGTAGAGTGTAGGGATTAGAGTGTAGGGTATAGAGTGTAGGGTGTAGAGTGTAGGGCATAGAGTGTAGAGTGTAGGGTATAGAGTGTATGGTATAGAGTGTAGAGTATAGAGTGTAGGGTGTAGAGTGTAGGGTATAGAGTGTAGGGTATAGAGTGTAGGGTATAGAGTGTAGGGAATAGAGTGTTGAGTGTAAGGTACAGAGTGTAGAGTGTAGGGAATAGAGTGTAGAGTGTAGGGTATAGAGTGTAGGGTATAGAGTGTAGGGTATAGAGTGTAGGGTATACAGTGTAGGGTATAGAGTGTAGAGTGTAGGGTATAGAGTGTAGAGTGTAGGGTATAGAGTGTAGAGTGTAGGGCATAGAGTGTAGATTGTAGGGTATAGAGTGTAGGGTATAGAGTGTAGGGTATAGAGTGTAGTGTATAGAGTGTAGAGTGTAGGGTATAGAGTGTAGAGTGTAGGGTATAGAGTGTAGGGTACAGAGTGTAGGATATAGAGTGTAGGGTAGAGAGTGTAGAGTGTAGGGTATAGAGTGTAGGGTATAGAGTGTAGGGTATAGAGTGTAGAGTGTAGGGATTAGAGTGTAGGGTATAGAGTGTAGGGTGTGGAGTGTAGGGTATAGAGTGTAGAGTGTAGGGTATAGAGTGTATGGTATAGAGTGTAGGGTATAGAGTGTAGGGTGTAGAGTGTAGGGTATAGAGTGTAGGGTATAGAGTGTAGGGTATAGAGTGTAGGGTATAGAGTGTAGGGAATAGAGTGTAGAATGTAAGGTATAGAGTGTAGAGTGTAGGGTATAGAGTGTAAGGTATAGAGTGTAGAGTGTAGGGATTAGAGTGTAGGGTATAGAGTGTAGGGTGTAGAGTGTAGGGTATAGAGTGTAGAGTGTAGGGTATAGAGTGAATGGTATAGAGTGTAGGGTATAGAGTGTAGGGTGTAGAGTGTAGGGTATAGAGTGTAGGGTATAGAGTGTAGGGTATAGAGTGTAGGGTATAGAGTGTAGGGAATAGAGTGTGGAGTGTAAGGTATAGAGTGTAGAGTGTAGGGTATAGAGTGTAGGGTATAGACTGTAGGGTATAGAGTGTAGGGTATAGAGTGTAGGGTATAGATTGTAGAGTGTAGGCTATAGAGTGTAGGGTATAGAGAGTAGAGTGTAGGGTATAGAGTGTAGGGTATAGAGTGTAGGGTATAGAGTGTAGAGTGTAGGGTATAGTGTGTAGGGTATAGAGTGCAGGGTGTAGAGTGTAGGGTATAGAGTGTAGGGTATAGAGTGTAGAGTGTAGGGTATAGAGTGTATGCTATAGAGTGTATGGTGTAGAGTGTATGGTATAGAGTGTATGGTATAGAGTGTAGAGTGTATGGTATAGAGTGTAGGGTGTAGAGTGTAGGGTATAGAGTGTATGTTATAGAGTGTAGGGTATAGAGTGTAGGGTAGAGAGTGTAGAGTGTAGGGTATAGAGTGTAGGGTATAGAGTGTAGTGTATAGAGTGTAGAGTGTAGGGATTAGAGTGTAGGGTATAGAGTGTAGTGTGTAGAGTGTAGGGTATAGAGTGTAGAGTGTAGGGTATAGAGAGTAGGGTATAGAGTGTAGGGTATAGAGTGTAGGGTATAGAGTGTAGAGTGTAGGGTATAGTGTGTAGGGTATAGAGTGCAGGGTGTAGAGTGTAGGGTATAGAGTGTAGGGTATAGAGTGTAGAGTGTAGGGTATAGAGTGTATGCTATAGAGTGTATGGTGTAGAGTGTATGGTATAGAGTGTAGGGTATAGCGTGTAGAGTGTATGGTATAGAGTGTAGGGTGTAGAGTGTAGGGTATAGAGTGTATGTTATAGAGTGTAGGGTATAGAGTGTAGGGTAGAGAGTGTAGAGTGTAGGGTATAGAGTGTAGGGTATAGAGTGTAGGGTATAGAGTGTAGAGTGTAGGGATTAGAGTGTAGGGTATAGAGTGTAGTGTGTAGAGTGTAGGGTATAGAGTGTAGAGTGTAGGGTATAGAGTGTATGGTATAGAGTGTAGGGTATAGAGTGTAGGGTGTAGAGTGTAGGGTATAGAGTGTAGGGTATAGAGTGTAGGGTATAGAGTGTAGGGAATAGAGTGTAGAGTGTAAGGTATAGAGTGTAGAGTATAGGGTATAGAGTGTAGGGTATAGAGTGTAGAGTGTAGGGATTAGAGTGTAGGGTATAGAGTGTAGGGTGTAGAGTGTAGGGTATAGAGTGTAGAGTGTAGGGTATAGAGTGTATGGTATAGAGTGTAGGGTATAGAGTGTAGGGTGTAGAGTGTAGGGTATAGAGTGTAGAGTATAGAGTGTAGGGTATAGAGTGTAAGGTATAGAGTGTAGGGAATAGAGTGTAGAGTGTAAGGTATAGAGTGTAGAGTGTAGGGTATAGAGTGTAGGGTATAGACTGTAGGGTATAGAGTGTAGGGTATAGATTGTAGGCTATAGAGTGTAGGGTATAGAGTGTAGGGTATAGAGTGTAGGGTATAGAGTGTAGGGTATAGAGTGTAGGGTATAGAGTGTAGAGTGTAGGGTATAGTGTGTAGGGTATAGAGTGCAGGGTGTAGAGTGTAGGGTATAGAGTGTAGGGTATAGAATGTAGAGTGTAGGGTATAGAGTGTATGCTATAGAGTGTATGGTGTAGAGTGTATGGTATAGAGTGTAGGGTATAGAGTGTAGAGTGTAGGGTATAGAGTGTAGGGTATAGAGTGTATGTTATAGAGTGTAGGGTATAGAGTGTAGAGTGTAGGGTATAGAGTTTAGAGTGTAGGGTATAGAGTGTAGGGTATAGAGTGTAAGGTATAGAGTGTAGGGTGTAGAGTGTAGGGTGTAGAGTGTAGGGTATAGATTGTAGGGTATAGAGTGTAGGGTATAGAGTGTACGGTATAGAGTGTAGGGTATGGAGTGTATGGTCTAGAGTGTAGGGTATAGAGTGTAGAGTGTAGGGTATAGAGTGTAGGGTATAGAGTGTAGGGTATAGAGTGTAGGGTATAGAGTGTAGGGTATAGAGTGTAGGGTATAGAGTGTAGAGTGCAGGGTATAGAGTTTAGAGTGTAGGGTATAGAGTGTAGGGTATAGAGTGTAAGGTATAGAGTGTAGGGTGTAGAGTGTAGGGTATAGAGTGTAGGGTATAGGGTGTAGGGTATGGAGTGTAGGGTATAGAGTGTAGGGTACAGAGTGTATGGTATAGAGTGTAGGGTATAGAGTGTAGTGTAGAGAGTGTATGGTATAGAGTGTAGGGTATAGAGTGTAGGGTATAGAGTGTATGTTATAGAGTGTAGGGTATAGAGCGTAGAGTGTAGGGTATAGAGTGTAGAGTGTAGAGTGTAGGGTATAGAGTGTAGAGTGTAGGGTATAGAGTGTAGAGTGTAGGGTATAGAGTTTAGAGTGTAGGGTATAGAGTGTAGGGTATAGAGTGTAAGGTGTAGAGTGTAGGGTATAGAGTGTAGGGTATAGAGTGTAGGGTATAGAGTGTAGGGTATAGAGTGTATGGTATAGAGTGTAGAGTGTAGGGTATAGAGTTTAGAGTGTAGGGTATAGAGTGTAAGGTATAGAGTGTAGGGTGTAGAGTGTAGGGTATAGAGTGTAGGGTATAGAGTGTATGGTATAGAGTGTAGGGTATAGAGTGTAGGGTATAGAGTGTAGGGTATAGAGTGTATGGTATAGATTGTAGGGTATAGAGTGTAGGGTGTAGAGTGTATGTTATAGAGTGTAGGGTATAGAGTGTAGGGTATAGAGTTTAGAGTGTAGGGTATAGAGAGTAGGGTATAGAGTGTAAGGTATAGAGTGTAGGGTGTAGAGTGTAGGGTATAGAGTGTAGGGCATAGGGTGTAGGGTATAGAGTGTAGGGTATAGAGTGTAGAGTGTAGGGTATAGAGTGTAGGGTATAGAGTGTAGGGTATAGAGTGTAGAGTGTAGGGTATAGGGTATTGAGTGTAGGGTATAGAGTGTAGGGTATAGAGTGTAGAGTTTAGGGTATAGAGTGTAGAGTGTAGGGTATAGAGTGTAGGGTATAGAGTGTAGGGTATAGAGTGTAGGGTAGAGAGTGTAGAGTGTAGGATATAGAGTGTAGGGTATAGAGTGTAGGGTATAGAGTGTAGAGTGTAGGGATTAAAGTGTAGGGTATAGAGTGTAGGGTGTAGAGTGTAGGGTATAGAGTGTAGAGTGTAGGGTATAGAGTGTATGATATAGAGTGTAGGGTATAGAGTGTAGGGTGTAGAGTGTAGGGTATAGAGTGTTGGGCATAGAGTGTAGGGTATAGAGTGTAGAGTGTAGGGATTAGAGTGTAGGGTATAGAGTGTAGGGTGTGGAGTGTAGGGTATAGAGTGTAGAGTGTAGGGTATAGAGTGTATGGTATAGAGTGTAGGGTATAGAGTGTAGGGTGTAGAGTGTAGGGTATAGAGTGTAGGGTATAGAGTGTAGGGTATAGAGTGTAGGGAATAGAGTGTAGAGTGTAAGGTATAGAGTGTAGAGTGTAGGGTATAGAGTGTAAGGTATAGAGTGTAGAGTGTAGGGATTAGAGTGTAGGGTATAGAGTGTAGGGTGTAGAGTGTAGGGTATAGAGTGTAGAGTGTAGGGTATAGAGTGTATGGTATAGAGTGTAAGGTATAGAGTGTAGGGTAGAGAGTGTAGAGTGTAGGGTATAGAGTGTAGGGTATAGAGTGTAGGGTATAGAGTGTAGAGTGTAGGGATTAGAGTGTAGGGTATAGAGTGTAGGGTGTGGAGTGTAGGGTATAGAGTGTAGAGTGTAGGGTATAGAGTGTATGGTATAGAGTGTAGGGTATAGAGTGTAGGGTGTAGAGTGTAGGGTATAGAGTGTAGGGTATAGAGTGTAGGGTATAGAGTGTAGGGAATAGAGTGTAGAGTGTAAGGTATAGAGTGTAGAGTGTAGGGTATAGAGTGTAAGGTATAGAGTGTAGAGTGTAGGGATTAGAGTGTAGGGTATAGAGTGTAGGGTGTAGAGTGTAGGGTATAGAGTGTAGAGTGTAGGGTATAGAGTGTATGGTATAGAGTGTAGGGTATAGAGTGTAGGGTGTAGAGTGTAGGGTATAGAGTGTAGGGTATAGAGTGTAGGGTATAGAGTGTAGGGTATAGAGTGTAGGGAATAGAGTGTGGAGTGTAAGGTATAGAGTGTAGAGTGTAGGGTATAGAGTGTAGGGTATAGACTGTAGGGTATAGAGTGTAGGGTATAGAGTGTAGGGTATAGATTGTAGCGTGTAGGCTATAGAGTGTAGGGTATAGAGTGTAGAGTGTAGGGTATAGAGTGTAGGGTATAGAGTGTAGGGTATAGAGTGTAGGGTATAGAGTGTAGAGTGTAGGGTATAGTGTGTAGGGTATAGAGTGCAGGGTGTAGAGTGTAGGGTATAGAGTGTAGGGTATAGAGTGTAGAGTGTAGGGTATAGAGTGTATGCTATAGAGTGTATGGTGTAGAGTGTATGGTATAGAGTGTAGGGTATAGAGTGTTGAGTGTATGGTATAGAGTGTAGAGTGTAGAGTGTAGGGTATAGAGTGTATGTTATAGAGTGTAGGGTATAGAGTGTAGGGTAGAGAGTGTAGAGTGTAGGGTATAGAGTGTAGGGTATAGAGTGTAGGGTATAGAGTGTAGAGTGTAGGGATTAGAGTGTAGGGTATAGAGTGTAGTGTGTAGAGTGTAGGGTAGAGTGTAGAGTGTAGGGTATAGAGTGTATGGTATAGAGTGTAGGGTATAGAGTTTAGGGTGTAGAGTGTAGGGTATAGAGTGTAGGGTATAGAGTGTAGGGTATAGAGTGTAGGGAATAGAGTGTAGAGTGTAAGGTATAGAGTGTAGAGTATAGGGTATAGAGTGTAGGGTATAGAGTGTAGAGTGCAGGGATTAGAGTGTAGGGTATAGAGTGTAGGGTGTAGAGTGTAGGGTATGGAGTGTAGAGTGTAGGGTATAGAGTGTATGGTATAGAGTGTAGGGTATAGAGTGTAGGGTGTAGAGTGTAGGGTATAGAGTGTAGGGTATAGAGTGTAGGGTATAGAGTGTAAGGTATAGAGTGTAGGGAATAGAGTGTAGAGTGTAAAGTATAAAGTGTAGAGTGTAGGGTATAGAGTGAAGGGTATAGACTGTAGGGTATAGAGTGTAGGGTATAGATTGTAGGCTATAGAGTGTAGGGTATAGAGTGTAGGGTATAGAGTGTAGGGTATAGAGTGTAGGGTATAGAGTGTAGGGTATAGAGTGTAGAGTGTAGGGTATAGTGTGTAGGGTATAGAGTGCAGGGTGTAGAGTGTAGGGTATAGAGTGTAGGGTATAGAATGTAGAGTGTAGGGTATAGAGTGTATGCTATAGAGTGTATGGTGTAGAGTGTATGGTATAGAGTGTAGGGTATAGAGTGTAGAGTGTAGGGTATAGAGTGTAGGGTATAGAGTGTAGGGTATAGAGTGTATGTTATAGAGTGTAGGGTGTAGAGTGTAGAGTGTAGGGTATAGAATGTAGAGTGTAGGGTGTAGAGTGTAGGGTATAGAGTGTAGGGTATAGAGTGTAGGGTGTAGAGTGTAGGGTATAGAGTGTAGGGTATAGAGTGTAGAGTGCAGGGTATAGAGTTTAGAGTGTAGGGTATAGAGTGTAGGGTATAGAGTGTAAGGTATAGAGTGTAGGGTGTAGAGTGTAGGGTATAGAGTGTAGGGTATAGAGTGTAGGGTATAGAGTGTACGGTATAGAGTGTAGGGTACAGAGTGTATAGTATAGAGTGTAGGGTATAGAGTGTAGGGTATAGAGTGTATGGTATAGAGTGTAGGGTATAGAGTGTATGTTATAGAGTGTAGGGTATAGAGTGTAGAGTGTAGGGTATAGAGTGTAGAGTGTAGGGTATAGAGTGTAGAGTGTAGGGTATAGAGTGTAGAGTGTAGGGTATAGAGTTTAGAGTGTAGGGTATAGAGTGTAGGGTATAGAGTGTAAGGTGTAGAGTGTAGGGTATAGAGTGTAGGGTATAGAGTGTAGGGTATAGAGTGTAGGGTATAGAGTGTAGGGTATAGAGTGTAGAGTGTAGGGTATAGAGTTTAGAGTGTAGGGTATAGAGTGTAGGGTATAGAGTGTAAGGTATAGAGTGTAGGGTGTAGAGTGTAGGGTATAGAGTGTAGGGTATAGAGTGTAGGGTATAGAGTGTACGGTATAGAGTGTAGGGTATAGAGTGTATGGTATAGAGTGTACGGTATAGAGTGTATGGTATAGATTGTAGGGTATAGAGTGTAGGGTGTAGAGTGTAGGGTATAGAGTGTAGGGTATAGAGTGTAGGGTATAGAGTGTAAGGTATAGAGTGTAGGGAATAGAGTGTAGAGTGTAAAGTATAGAGTGTAGAGTGTAGGGTATAGAGTGTAGGGTATAGACTGTAGGGTATAGAGTGTAGGGTATAGATTGTAGGCTATAGAGTGTAGGGTATAGAGTGTAGGGTATAGAGTGTAGGGTATAGAGTGTAGGGTATAGAGTGTAGAGTGTAGGGTATAGTGTGTAGGGTATAGAGTGCAGGGTGTAGAGTGTAGGGTATAGAGTGTAGGGTATAGAATGTAGAGTGTAGGGTATAGAGTGTATGCTATAGAGTGTATGGTGTAGAGTGTATGGTATAGAGTGTAGGGTATAGAGTGTAGAGTGTAGGGTATAGAGTGTAGGGTATAGAGTGTAGGGTATAGAGTGTATGTTATAGAGTGTAGGGTATAGAGTGTAGAGTGTAGGGTATAGAATGTAGAGTGTAGGGTATAGAGTGTAGGGTATAGAGTGTAGGGTATAGAGTGTAGGGTGTAGAGTGTAGGGTATAGAGTGTAGGGTATAGAGTGTAGAGTGCAGGGTATAGAGTTTAGAGTGTAGGGTATAGAGTGTAGGGTATAGAGTGTAAGGTATAGAGTGTAGGGTGTAGAGTGTAGGGTATAGAGTGTAGGGTATAGAGTGTAGGGTATAGAGTGTACGGTATAGAGTGTAGGGTACAGAGTGTATAGTATAGAGTGTAGGGTATAGAGTGTAGGGTATAGAGTGTATGGTATAGAGTGTAGGGTATAGAGTGTATGTTATAGAGTGTAGGGTATAGAGTGTAGAGTGTAGGGTATAGAGTGTAGAGTGTAGAGTGTAGGGTATAGAGTGTAGAGTGTAGGGTATAGAGTGTAGAGTGTAGGGTATAGAGTTTAGAGTGTAGGGTATAGAGTGTAGGGTATAGAGTGTAAGGTGTAGAGTGTAGGGTATAGAGTGTAGGGTATAGAGTGTAGGGTATAGAGTGTAGGGTATAGAGTGTAGAGTGTAGGGTATAGAGTTTAGAGTGTAGGGTATAGAGTGTAGGGTATAGAGTGTAAGGTATAGAGTGTAGGGTGTAGAGTGTAGGGTATAGAGTGTAGGGTATAGAGTGTACGGTATAGAGTGTAGGGTATAGAGTGTATGGTATAGAGTGTAGGGTATAGAGTGTAGGGTATAGAGTGTATGGTATAGATTGTAGGGTATAGAGTGTAGGGTGTAGCGTGTATGTTATAGAGTGTAGGGTATAGAGTGTAGGGTATAGAGTTTAGAGTGTAGGGTATAGAGAGTAGGGTATAGAGTGTAAGGTATAGAGTGTAGGGTGTAGAGTGTAGGGTATAGAGTGTAGGGCATAGGGTGTAGGGTATAGAGTGTAGGGTATAGAGTGTAGAGTGTAGGGTATAGAGTGTAGGGTATAGAGTGTAGGGTATAGAGTGTAGAGTGTAGGGTATAGAGTGTAGGGTATTGAGTGTAGGGTATAGAGTGTAGGGTATAGAGTGTAGGGTATAGAGTGTAGAGTGTAGGGTATAGAGTGTAGAGTGTAGGGTATAGAGTGTAGGGTATATAGTGTAGAGTGTAGGGTATAGAGTGTAGGGTATAGAGTGTAGGGTATAGAGTGTAGGGTATAGAGTGCAGGGTATAGAGTGTAGAGTGTAGGGTATAGAGTGTAGGGTATAGAGTGTAGGGTATAGAGTGTAGGGTGTAGAGTGTAGGGTATAGAGTGTAGGGTATAGAGTGTAGGGTATAGAGTGTAAGGTATAGAGTGTAGGGAATAGAGTGTAGAGTGTAAGGTATAGAGTGTAGAGTGTAGGGTATAGAGTGTAGGGTATAGACTGTAGGGTATAGAGTGTAGGGTATAGATTGTAGGCTATAGAGTGTAGGGTATAGAGTGTAGGGTATAGAGTGTAGGGTATAGAGTGTAGGGTATAGAGTGTAGGGTATAGAGTGTAGAGTGTAGGGTATAGTGTGTAGGGTATAGAGTGCAGGGTGTAGAGTGTAGGGTATAGAGTGTAGGGTATAGAATGTAGAGTGTAGGGTATAGAGTGTATGCTATAGAGTGTATGGTGTAGAGTGTATGGTATAGAGTGTAGGGTATAGAGTGTAGAGTGTAGGGTATAGAGTGTAGGGTATAGAGTGTATGTTATAGAGTGTAGGGTATAGAGTGTAGAGTGTAGGGTATAGAGTTTAGAGTGTAGGGTATAGAGTGTAGGGTATAGAGTGTAAGGTATAGAGTGTAGGGTGTAGAGTGTAGGGTGTAGAGTGTAGGGTATAGATTGTAGGGTATAGAGTGTAGGGTATAGAGTGTACGGTATAGAGTGTAGGGTATGGAGTGTATGGTCTAGAGTGTAGGGTATAGAGTGTAGAGTGTAGGGTATAGAGTGTAGGGTATAGAGTGTAGGGTATAGAGTGTAGGGTATAGAGTGTAGGGTATAGAGTGTAGGGTATAGAGTGTAGAGTGCAGGGTATAGAGTTTAGAGTGTAGGGTATAGAGTGTAGGGTATAGAGTGTAAGGTATAGAGTGTAGGGTGTAGAGTGTAGGGTATAGAGTGTAGGGTATAGGGTGTAGGGTATGGAGTGTAGGGTATAGAGTGTAGGGTACAGAGTGTATGGTATAGAGTGTAGGGTATAGAGTGTAGTGTAGAGAGTGTATGGTATAGAGTGTAGGGTATAGAGTGTAGGGTATAGAGTGTATGTTATAGAGTGTAGGGTATAGAGCGTAGAGTGTAGGGTATAGAGTGTAGAGTGTAGAGTGTAGGGTATAGAGTGTAGAGTGTAGGGTATAGAGTGTAGAGTGTAGGGTATAGAGTTTAGAGTGTAGGGTATAGAGTGTAGGGTATAGAGTGTAAGGTGTAGAGTGTAGGGTATAGAGTGTAGGGTATAGAGTGTAGGGTATAGAGTGTAGGGTATAGAGTGTAGGGTATAGAGTGTATGGTATAGAGTGTAGAGTGTAGGGTATAGAGTTTAGAGTGTAGGGTATAGAGTGTAAGGTATAGAGTGTAGGGTGTAGAGTGTAGGGTATAGAGTGTAGGGTATAGAGTGTATGGTATAGAGTGTAGGGTATAGAGTGTAGGGTATAGAGTGTAGGGTATAGAGTGTATGGTATAGATTGTAGGGTATAGAGTGTAGGGTGTAGAGTGTATGTTATAGAGTGTAGGGTATAGAGTGTAGGGTATAGAGTTTAGAGTGTAGGGTATAGAGAGTAGGGTATAGAGTGTAAGGTATAGAGTGTAGGGTGTAGAGTGTAGGGTATAGAGTGTAGGGCATAGGGTGTAGGGTATAGAGTGTAGGGTATAGAGTGTAGAGTGTAGGGTATAGAGTGTAGGGTATAGAGTGTAGGGTATAGAGTGTAGAGTGTAGGGTATAGGGTATTGAGTGTAGGGTATAGAGTGTAGGGTATAGAGTGTAGAGTTTAGGGTATAGAGTGTAGAGTGTAGGGTATAGAGTGTAGGGTATAGAGTGTAGGGTATAGAGTGTAGGGTAGAGAGTGTAGAGTGTAGGATATAGAGTGTAGGGTATAGAGTGTAGGGTATAGAGTGTAGAGTGTAGGGATTAAAGTGTAGGGTATAGAGTGTAGGGTGTAGAGTGTAGGGTATAGAGTGTAGAGTGTAGGGTATAGAGTGTATGATATAGAGTGTAGGGTATAGAGTGTAGGGTGTAGAGTGTAGGGTATAGAGTGTTGGGCATAGAGTGTAGGGTATAGAGTGTAGAGTGTAGGGATTAGAGTGTAGGGTATAGAGTGTAGGGTGTGGAGTGTAGGGTATAGAGTGTAGAGTGTAGGGTATAGAGTGTATGGTATAGAGTGTAGGGTATAGAGTGTAGGGTGTAGAGTGTAGGGTATAGAGTGTAGGGTATAGAGTGTAGGGTATAGAGTGTAGGGAATAGAGTGTAGAGTGTAAGGTATAGAGTGTAGAGTGTAGGGTATAGAGTGTAAGGTATAGAGTGTAGAGTGTAGGGATTAGAGTGTAGGGTATAGAGTGTAGGGTGTAGAGTGTAGGGTATAGAGTGTAGAGTGTAGGGTATAGAGTGTATGGTATAGAGTGTAAGGTATAGAGTGTAGGGTAGAGAGTGTAGAGTGTAGGGTATAGAGTGTAGGGTATAGAGTGTAGGGTATAGAGTGTAGAGTGTAGGGATTAGAGTGTAGGGTATAGAGTGTAGGGTGTGGAGTGTAGGGTATAGAGTGTAGAGTGTAGGGTATAGAGTGTATGGTATAGAGTGTAGGGTACAGAGTGTAGGGTGTAGAGTGTAGGGTATAGAGTGTAGGGTATAGAGTGTAGGGTATAGAGTGTAGGGAATAGAGTGTAGAGTGTAAGGTATAGAGTGTAGAGTGTAGGGTATAGAGTGTAAGGTATAGAGTGTAGAGTGTAGGGATTAGAGTGTAGGGTATAGAGTGTAGGGTGTAGAGTGTAGGGTATAGAGTGTAGAGTGTAGGGTATAGAGTGTATGGTATAGAGTGTAGGGTATAGAGTGTAGGGTGTAGAGTGTAGGGTATAGAGTGTAGGGTATAGAGTGTAGGGTATAGAGTGTAGGGTATAGAGTGTAGGGAATAGAGTGTGGAGTGTAAGGTATAGAGTGTAGAGTGTAGGGTATAGAGTGTAGGGTATAGACTGTAGGGTATAGAGTGTAGGGTATAGAGTGTAGGGTATAGATTGTAGCGTGTAGGCTATAGAGTGTAGGGTATAGAGTGTAGAGTGTAGGGTATAGAGTGTAGGGTATAGAGTGTAGGGTATAGAGTGTAGGGTATAGAGTGTAGAGTGTAGGGTATAGTGTGTAGGGTATAGAGTGCAGGGTGTAGAGTGTAGGGTATAGAGTGTAGGGTATAGAGTGTAGAGTGTAGGGTATAGAGTGTATGCTATAGAGTGTATGGTGTAGAGTGTATGGTATAGAGTGTAGGGTATAGAGTGTTGAGTGTATGGTATAGAGTGTAGAGTGTAGAGTGTAGGGTATAGAGTGTATGTTATAGAGTGTAGGGTATAGAGTGTAGGGTAGAGAGTGTAGAGTGTAGGGTATAGAGTGTAGGGTATAGAGTGTAGGGTATAGAGTGTAGAGTGTAGGGATTAGAGTGTAGGGTATAGAGTGTAGTGTGTAGAGTGTAGGGTAGAGTGTAGAGTGTAGGGTATAGAGTGTATGGTATAGAGTGTAGGGTATAGAGTTTAGGGTGTAGAGTGTAGGGTATAGAGTGTAGGGTATAGAGTGTAGGGTATAGAGTGTAGGGAATAGAGTGTAGAGTGTAAGGTATAGAGTGTAGAGTATAGGGTATAGAGTGTAGGGTATAGAGTGTAGAGTGCAGGGATTAGAGTGTAGGGTATAGAGTGTAGGGTGTAGAGTGTAGGGTATGGAGTGTAGAGTGTAGGGTATAGAGTGTATGGTATAGAGTGTAGGGTATAGAGTGTAGGGTGTAGAGTGTAGGGTATAGAGTGTAGGGTATAGAGTGTAGGGTATAGAGTGTAAGGTATAGAGTGTAGGGAATAGAGTGTAGAGTGTAAAGTATAAAGTGTAGAGTGTAGGGTATAGAGTGAAGGGTATAGACTGTAGGGTATAGAGTGTAGGGTATAGATTGTAGGCTATAGAGTGTAGGGTATAGAGTGTAGGGTATAGAGTGTAGGGTATAGAGTGTAGGGTATAGAGTGTAGGGTATAGAGTGTAGAGTGTAGGGTATAGTGTGTAGGGTATAGAGTGCAGGGTGTAGAGTGTAGGGTATAGAGTGTAGGGTATAGAATGTAGAGTGTAGGGTATAGAGTGTATGCTATAGAGTGTATGGTGTAGAGTGTATGGTATAGAGTGTAGGGTATAGAGTGTAGAGTGTAGGGTATAGAGTGTAGGGTATAGAGTGTAGGGTATAGAGTGTATGTTATAGAGTGTAGGGTGTAGAGTGTAGAGTGTAGGGTATAGAATGTAGAGTGTAGGGTGTAGAGTGTAGGGTATAGAGTGTAGGGTATAGAGTGTAGGGTGTAGAGTGTAGGGTATAGAGTGTAGGGTATAGAGTGTAGAGTGCAGGGTATAGAGTTTAGAGTGTAGGGTATAGAGTGTAGGGTATAGAGTGTAAGGTATAGAGTGTAGGGTGTAGAGTGTAGGGTATAGAGTGTAGGGTATAGAGTGTAGGGTATAGAGTGTACGGTATAGAGTGTAGGGTACAGAGTGTATAGTATAGAGTGTAGGGTATAGAGTGTAGGGTATAGAGTGTATGGTATAGAGTGTAGGGTATAGAGTGTATGTTATAGAGTGTAGGGTATAGCGTGTAGAGTGTAGGGTATAGAGTGTAGAGTGTAGGGTATAGAGTGTAGAGTGTAGGGTATAGAGTGTAGAGTGTAGGGTATAGAGTTTAGAGTGTAGGGTATAGAGTGTAGGGTATAGAGTGTAAGGTGTAGAGTGTAGGGTATAGAGTGTAGGGTATAGAGTGTAGGGTATAGAGTGTAGGGTATAGAGTGTAGGGTATAGAGTGTAGAGTGTAGGGTATAGAGTTTAGAGTGTAGGGTATAGAGTGTAGGGTATAGAGTGTAAGGTATAGAGTGTAGGGTGTAGAGTGTAGGGTATAGAGTGTAGGGTATAGAGTGTAGGGTATAGAGTGTACGGTATAGAGTGTAGGGTATAGAGTGTATGGTATAGAGTGTACGGTATAGAGTGTATGGTATAGATTGTAGGGTATAGAGTGTAGGGTGTAGAGTGTAGGGTATAGAGTGTAGGGTATAGAGTGTAGGGTATAGAGTGTAAGGTATAGAGTGTAGGGAATAGAGTGTAGAGTGTAAAGTATAGAGTGTAGAGTGTAGGGTATAGAGTGTAGGGTATAGACTGTAGGGTATAGAGTGTAGGGTATAGATTGTAGGCTATAGAGTGTAGGGTATAGAGTGTAGGGTATAGAGTGTAGGGTATAGAGTGTAGGGTATAGAGTGTAGAGTGTAGGGTATAGTGTGTAGGGTATAGAGTGCAGGGTGTAGAGTGTAGGGTATAGAGTGTAGGGTATAGAATGTAGAGTGTAGGGTATAGAGTGTATGCTATAGAGTGTATGGTGTAGAGTGTATGGTATAGAGTGTAGGGTATAGAGTGTAGAGTGTAGGGTATAGAGTGTAGGGTATAGAGTGTAGGGTATAGAGTGTATGTTATAGAGTGTAGGGTATAGAGTGTAGAGTGTAGGGTATAGAATGTAGAGTGTAGGGTATAGAGTGTAGGGTATAGAGTGTAGGGTATAGAGTGTAGGGTGTAGAGTGTAGGGTATAGAGTGTAGGGTATAGAGTGTAGAGTGCAGGGTATAGAGTTTAGAGTGTAGGGTATAGAGTGTAGGGTATAGAGTGTAAGGTATAGAGTGTAGGGTGTAGAGTGTAGGGTATAGAGTGTAGGGTATAGAGTGTAGGGTATAGAGTGTACGGTATAGAGTGTAGGGTACAGAGTGTATAGTATAGAGTGTAGGGTATAGAGTGTAGGGTATAGAGTGTATGGTATAGAGTGTAGGGTATAGAGTGTATGTTATAGAGTGTAGGGTATAGAGTGTAGAGTGTAGGGTATAGAGTGTAGAGTGTAGAGTGTAGGGTATAGAGTGTAGAGTGTAGGGTATAGAGTGTAGAGTGTAGGGTATAGAGTTTAGAGTGTAGGGTATAGAGTGTAGGGTATAGAGTGTAAGGTGTAGAGTGTAGGGTATAGAGTGTAGGGTATAGAGTGTAGGGTATAGAGTGTAGGGTATAGAGTGTAGGGTATAGAGTGTAGAGTGTAGGGTATAGAGTTTAGAGTGTAGGGTATAGAGTGTAGGGTATAGAGTGTAAGGTATAGAGTGTAGGGTGTAGAGTGTAGGGTATAGAGTGTAGGGTATAGAGTGTACGGTATAGAGTGTAGGGTATAGAGTGTATGGTATAGAGTGTAGGGTATAGAGTGTAGGGTATAGAGTGTATGGTATAGATTGTAGGGTATAGAGTGTAGGGTGTAGCGTGTATGTTATAGAGTGTAGGGTATAGAGTGTAGGGTATAGAGTTTAGAGTGTAGGGTATAGAGAGTAGGGTATAGAGTGTAAGGTATAGAGTGTAGGGTGTAGAGTGTAGGGTATAGAGTGTAGGGCATAGGGTGTAGGGTATAGAGTGTAGGGTATAGAGTGTAGAGTGTAGGGTATAGAGTGTAGGGTATAGAGTGTAGGGTATAGAGTGTAGAGTGTAGGGTATAGAGTGTAGGGTATTGAGTGTAGGGTATAGAGTGTAGGGTATAGAGTGTAGGGTATAGAGTGTAGAGTGTAGGGTATAGAGTGTAGAGTGTAGGGTATAGAGTGTAGGGTATATAGTGTAGAGTGTAGGGTATAGAGTGTAGGGTATAGAGTGTAGGGTATAGAGTGTAGGGTATAGAGTGCAGGGTATAGAGTGTAGAGTGTAGGGTATAGAGTGTAGAGTGTAGGGTATAGAGTGTAGGGTATAGAGTGTAGGGTATAGAGTGTAGGGTATAGAGTGTAGAGTGTAGGGTATAGAGTGTAGGGTATAGAGTGTAGGGAGTAGAGTGTAGGGTATAGAGTGTAGGGTTCAGAGTGTAGGGTATAGAGTGTAGGGTATAGAGTGTATGGTATAGAGTGTAGGGTATAGAGTGTAGGGTATAGAGTGTAGGGTATAGAGTGTAGGGTATAGAGTGTAGAGTGTAGGGTATAGAGTGTAGGGTATAGAGTGTAGGGTGTAGAGTGTAGGGTAGAGAGTGTAGGGTATAGAGTGTAGGGTATAGAGTGTAGGGTGTAGAGTGTAGGGTATAGAGTGTAGGGTATAGAGTGTAGGGTATAGAGTGTAGGGAATAGAGTGTAGAGTGTAAGGTATAGAGTGTAGGGTATAGAGTGTACGGTATAGAGTGTAGGGTATAGAGTGTATGGTATAGAGTGTAGGGTATAGAGTGTAGAGTGTAGGGAATAGAGTGTAGGGATTAGAGTGTAGGGTATAGAGTGTAGGGTGTAGAGTGTAGGGTATAGAGTGTAGAGTGTAGGGTATAGAGTGTATGGTATAGAGTGTAGGGTATAGAGTGTAGGGTGTAGAGTGTAGGGTATAGAGTGTAGGGTATAGAGTGTAGGGTATAGAGTGTAGGGTATAGAGTGTAGGGAATAGAGTGTAGAGTGTAAGGTATAGAGTGTAGAGTGTAGGGTATAGAGTGTAGGGTATAGAGTGTAGAGTGTTGGGATTAGAGTGTAGGGTATAGAGTGTAGGGTGTAGAGTGTAGGGTATAGAGTGTAGAGTGTAGGGTATAGAGTATATGGTATAGAGTGTAGGGTATAGAGTGTAGGGTGTAGAGTATAGGGTATAGAGTGTAGGGTATAGAGTGTAGGGTATAGAGTGTAGGGAATAGAGTGTAGAGTGTAAGGTTTAGAGTGTAGAGTGTAGGGTATAGAGTGTAGGGTATAGACTGTAGGGTATAGAGTGTAGGGTATAGAGTGTAGGGTATAGATTGTAGAGTGTAGGCTATAGAGTGTAGGGTATAGAGTGTAGAGTGTAGGGTATAGAGTGTAGGGTATAGTGTGTAGGGTATAGAGTGTAGAGTGTAGGGTATAGTGTGTAGGATAGAGTGTAGGGTATAGAGTGTAGGGTATAGAGTGTATGGTATAGAGTGTAGGGTATAGAGTGTAGGGTATAGAGTGTAGGGTATAGAGTGTAGGGTATAGAGTGTAGAGTGTAGGGTATAGAGTGTTGAGTGTAGGGTATAGAGTGTAGGGTATAGAGTGTAGGGTAGAGAGTGTAGAGTGTAGGGTATAGAGTGTAGGGTATAGAGTGTAGGGTATAGAGTGTAGGGTGTAGAGTGTAGGGTATAGAGTGTAGAGTGTAGGGTATAGAGTGTATGGTATAGAGTGTAGGGTATAGAGTGTAGGGTGTAGAGTGTAGGGTATAGAGTGTAGGGTATAGAGTGTAGGGAATAGAGTGTAGAGTGTAAGGTATAGAGTGTAGACTGTAGGGTATAGAGTGTAGGGTATAGAGTGTAGAGTGTTGGGATTAGAGTGTAGGGTATAGAGTGTAGGGTGTAGAGTGTAGGGTATAGAGTGTAGGGTATAGAGTGTAGAGTGTAGGGTATAGAGTGTAGGGTATAGAGTGTAGGGTATAGAGTGTAGGGTATAGAGTGTAGAGTGTAGGGTATAGAGTGTAGGGTATAGAGTGTAGGGTATAGAGTGTAGGGTATAGAGTGTAGGGTATAGAGTGTAGGGTATAGAGTGTAGTGCATAAAGTGTAGAGTGTAGGGTATAGAGTGTAGGGTATAGAGTGTAGGGTATAGAGTGTAGAGTGTAGGGTATAGAGTGTAGGGTATAGAGTGTAGGGTATAGAGTGTAGGGTATAGAGTGTAGGGTATAGAGTGTAGGGTATAGAGTGTAGGGTATAGAGTGTAGAGTGTAGGGTATAGAGTTTAGAGTGTAGGGTATAGAGTGTAGGGTATAGAGTGTAAGGTATAGAGTGTAGGGTGTAGAGTGTAGGGTATAGAGTGTAGGGTATAGAGTGTAGGGTATAGAGTGTACGGTATAGAGTGTAGGGTATAGAGTGTATGGTATAGAGTGTAGGGTATAGAGTGTAGGGTATAGAGTGTAGGGTATAGAGTGTATGGTATAGATTGTAGGGTATAGAGTGTAGGGTATAGAGTGTAGGGTATAGAGTGTAGAGTGTAGGGTATAGAGTGTAGAGTGTAGGGTATAGAGTGTAGAGTGTCGGGTATAGATTGTATGGTATAGAGTGTAGGGTATAGAATGTAGGGTGTAGAGTGTTGGGTATAGAGTGTAGGGTATAGAGTGTAGGGTATAGAGTGTAGGGTATAGAGTGTAGGGAATAGAGTGTAGAGTGTAAGGTATAGAGTGTAGAGTGTAGGGTATAGAGTGTAGGGTATAGAGTGTAGAGTGTAGGGATTAGAGTGTAGGGTATAGAGTGTAGGGTATAGAGTGTAGGGTATAGAGTGTAGAGTGTAGGGTATAGAGTGTAGAGTGTAGGGTATAGAGTGTAGGGTATAGAGTGTAGGGTATAGAGTGTAGGGTAGAGTGTGTAGAGTGTAGGGTATAGAGTGTAGGGTATAGAGTGTAGGGTATAGAGTGTAGAGTGTAGGGATTAGAGTGTAGGGTATAGAGTGTAGGGTGTAGAGTGTAGGGTATAGAGTGTAGAGTGTAGGGTATAGAGTGTATGGTATAGAGTGTAGGGTATAGAGTGTAGGGTGTAGAGTGTAGGGTATAGAGTGTAGGGTATAGAGTGTAGGGTATAGAGTGTAGGGTATAGAGTGTAGGGAATAGAGTGTAGAGTGTAAGGTATAGAGTGTAGAGTGTAGGGTATAGAGTGTAGGGTATAGACTGTAGGGTATAGAGTGTAGGGTATAGAGTGTAGGGTATAGATTGTAGAGTGTAGGCTATAGAGTGTAGGTTATAGAGTGTAGAGTGTAGGGTATAGAGTGTAGGGTATAGAGTGTAGGGTAGAGAGTGTAGGGTATAGAGTGTAGAGTGTAGGGTATAGTGTGTAGGGTATAGAGTGCAGGGTGTAGAGTGTAGGGTATAGAGTGTAGGGTATAGAGTGTAGAGTGTAGGGTATAGAGTGTATGCTATAGAGTGTATGGTGTAGAGTGTATGGTATAGAGTGTAGGGTATAGATTGTAGAGTGCATGGTATAGAGTGTAGGGTATAGAGTGTAGGGTATAGAGTGTATGTTATAGAGTGTAGGGAATAGAGTGTAGGGTAGAGATTGTAGAGTGTAGGGTATAGAGTGTAGGGTATAGAGTGTAGAGTGTCGGGATTAGAGTGTAGGGTATAGAGTGTAGGATGTAGAGTGTAGGGTATAGAGTGTAGAGTGTAGGGTATAGAGTGTATGGTATAGAGTGTAGGGTATAGAGTGTAGGGTGTAGAGTGTAGGGTATAGAGTGTAGGGTATAGAGTGTAGGGTATAGAGTGTAGGGTATAGAGTGTAGGGTGTAGAGTGTAGGGTATAGAGTGTATGGTATAGAGTGTAGGGTATAGAATGTATGGTATAGAGTGTAGAGTGTAGGATATAGAGTGTAGGGTATAGAGTGTAGAGTGTAGGGTATAGAGTGTAGGGTATAGAGTGTAGGGTATAGAGTGTAGAGTGTAGGGATTAGAGTGTAGGGTATAGAGTGTAGGGTATAGAGTGTAGAGTGTAGGGTAGAGAGTGTAGGATATAGAGTGTAGAGTGTAGGGTATAGAGTGTAGGGTATAGAGTGTAGGGTATAGAGTGTAGAGTGTAGGGTATAGAGTGTAGGGTATAGAGTGTAGGGTATAGAGTGTAGGGTATAGAGTGTAGGGTGTAGAGTGTAGGGTATAGAGTGTAGGGTATAGAGTGTAGGGTATAGAGTGTAGGGTGTAGAGTGTATGGTATAGAGTGCAGGGTATAGAATGTATGGTATAGAGTGTAGAGTGTAGGATATAGAGTGTCGGGTATAGAGTGTAGAGTGTAGGGATTAGAGTGTAGGGTATAGAGTGTAGGGTATAGAGTGTAGAGTGTAGGGTAGAGAGTGTAGGATATAGAGTGTAGAGTGTAGGGTATAGAGTGTAGGGTATAGAGTGTAGGGTATAGAGTGTAGGGTTTAGAGTGTAGAGTGTAGGGTATAGAGTGTAGGGTATAGAGTGTATGGTATAGATTGTAGGGTATAGAGTGTAGGGTGTAGAGTGTAGGGTATAGAGTGTAGGGTATAGAGTGTAGGGTATAGAGTGTAGGGTATAGAGTGTAGGGTGTAGAGTGTAGGGTATAGAGTGTATGGTATAGAGTGTAGGGTATAGAATGTATGGTATAGAGTGTAGAGTGTAGGATATAGAGTGTAGGGTATAGAGTGTAGAGTGTAGGGTATAGAGTGTAGGGTATAGAGTGTAGAGTGTAGGAATTAGAGTGTAGGGTATAGAGTGTAGGGTATAGAGTGTACAGTGTAGGGTAGATAGTGTAGGATATAGAGTGTAGAGTGTAGGGTATAGAGTGTAGGGTATAGAGTGTAGGGTATAGAGTGTAGGGTATAGAGTGTAGAGTGTAGGGCATAGAGTGTAAGGTATAGAGTGTAGGGTATAGAATGTAGAGTGTAGGGTATAGAGTGTAGGGTATAGAGTGTAGGGTATAGAGTGTAGGGCATAGAGTGTAGGGTAAAGAGTGTAGGGTGTAGAGTGTAGGGTATAGAGTGTAGGGTATAGAGTGTAGAGTGTAGGGTATAGAGTGTAGGGTATAAAGTGTAGGGTATAGAGTGTAGGGTATAGAGTGTAGGGTATAGAGTGTAGAGTGTAGGGTATAGCGTGTAGAGTGTCGGGTATAGAGTGTAGGGTATAGAGTGTAGGGTATAGAGTGTAGGGTATAGAGTGTAGAGTGTAGGGTATATAGTGTAGAGTGTAGGGTATAGAGTGTATGGTATAGAGTGTAGGGTATAGAGTGTAGGGTGTAGAGTGTTGGGTATAGAGTGTAGGGTATAGAGTGTAGGGTATAGAGGGTAGGGAATAGTGTGTAGAGTGTAAGGTATAGAGTGTAGAGTGTAGGGTATAGAGTGTAGGGTATAGAGTGTAGGGATTAGAGTGTAGGGTATAGAGTGTAGGGTATAGAGTGTAGTGTATAGAGTGTAGGGAATAGAGTGTGGAGTGTAAGGTATAGAGTGTAGAGTGTAGGGTATAGACTGTAGGGTATAGAGTGTAGGGTATAGAGTGTAGGGTATAGATTGTAGAGTATAGGCTATAGAGTGTAGGGTATAGAGTGTAGAGTGTAGGGTATAGAGTGTAGGGTATAGAGTGTAGGGTATAGAGTGTAGAGTGTAGGGTATAGTGTGTAGGGTATAGAGTGCAGGGTGTAGAGTGTAGGGTATAGAGTGTAGGGTATAGAGTGTAGAGTGTAGGGTATAGAGTGTATGCTATAGAGTGTATGGTGTAGAGTGTATGGTATAGAGTGTAGGGTATACAGTGTAGAGTGTATGGTATAGAGTGTAGGGTGTAGAGTGTAGGGTATAGAGTGTATGTTATAGAGTGTAGGGTATAGAGTGTAGGGTAGAGAGTGTAGAGTGTAGGGTATAGAGTGTAGGGTATAGAGTGTAGGGTATAGAGTGTAGAGTGTAGGGATTAGAGTGTAGGGTATAGAGTGTAGTGTGTAGAGTGTAGGGTATAGAGTGTAGAGTGTAGGGTATAGAGTGTATGGTATAGAGTGTAGGGTATAGAGTGTAGGGTGTAGAGTGTAGGGTATAGAGTGTAGGGTATAGAGTGTAGGGTATAGAGTGTATGGTATAGAGTGTAGGGAATAGAGTGTAGAGTGTAAGGTATAGAGTGTAGAGTGTAGGGTATAGAGTGTAGGGTATAGACTGTAGGGTATACAGTGTAGAGTGTATGGTATAGAGTGTAGGGTGTAGAGTGTAGGGTATAGAGTGTATGTTATAGAGTGTAGGGTATAGAGTGTAGGGTAGAGAGTGTAGAGTGTAGGGTATAGAGTGTAGGGTATAGAGTGTAGGGTATAGAGTGTAGAGTGTAGGGATTAGAGTGTAGGGTATAGAGTGTAGTGTGTAGAGTGTAGGGTATAGAGTGTAGAGTGTAGGGTATAGAGTGTATGGTATAGAGTGTAGGGTATAGAGTGTAGGGTGTAGAGTGTAGGGTATAGAGTGTAGGGTATAGAGTGTAGGGTATAGAGTGTATGGTATAGAGTGTAGGGAATAGAGTGTAGAGTGTAAGGTATAGAGTGTAGAGTGTAGGGTATAGAGTGTAGGGTATAGACTGTAGGGTATAAAGTGTAGGGTATAGATTGTAGGCTATAGAGTGTAGGGTATAGAGTGTAGGGTATAGAGTGTAGGGTATAGAGTGTAGGGTATAGAGTGTAGGGTATAGAGTGTAGAGTGTAGGGTATAGTGTGTAGGGTATAGAGTGCAGGGTGTAGAGTGTAGGGTATAGAGTGTAGGGTATAGAGTGTAGAGTGTAGGGTATAGAGTGTATGCTATAGAGTGTATGGTGTAGAGTGTATGGTATAGAGTGTAGGGTATAGAGTGTAGAGTGTAGGGTATAGAGTGTATGCTATAGAGTGTATGGTGTAGAGTGTATGGTATAGAGTGTAGGGTATACAGTGTAGAGTGTATGGTATAGAGTGTAGGGTGTAGAGTGTAGGGTATAGAGTGTATGTTATAGAGTGTAGGGTATAGAGTGTAGGGTAGAGAGTGTAGAGTGTAGGGTATAGAGTGTAGGGTATAGAGTGTAGGGTATAGAGTGTAGAGTGTAGGGATTAGAGTGTAGGGTATAGAGTGTAGTGTGTAGAGTGTAGGGTATAGAGTGTAGAGTGTAGGGTATAGAGTGTATGGTATAGAGTGTAGGGTATAGAGTGTAGGGTGTAGAGTGTAGGGTATAGAGTGTAGGGTATAGAGTGTAGGGTATAGAGTGTATGGTATAGAGTGTAGGGAATAGAGTGTAGAGTGTAAGGTATAGAGTGTAGAGTGTAGGGTATAGAGTGTAGGGTATAGACTGTAGGGTATAAAGTGTAGGGTATAGATTGTAGGCTATAGAGTGTAGGGTATAGAGTGTAGGGTATAGAGTGTAGGGTATAGAGTGTAGGGTATAGAGTGTAGGGTATAGAGTGTAGAGTGTAGGGTATAGTGTGTAGGGTATAGAGTGCAGGGTGTAGAGTTTAGGGTATAGAGTGTAGGGTATAGAGTGTAGAGTGTAGGGTATAGAGTGTATGCTATAGAGTGTATGGTGTAGAGTGTATGGTATAGAGTGTAGGGTATAGAGTGTAGAGTGTAGGGTATAGAGTGTAGGGTATAGAGTGTATGTTATAGAGTGTAGGGTATAGAGTGTAGAGTGTAGGGTATAGAGTTTAGAGTGTAGGGTATAGAGTGTAGGGTATAGAGTGTAAGGTATAGAGTGTAGGGTGTAGAGTGTAGGGTATAGATTGTAGGGTATAGAGTGTAGGGTATAGAGTGTACGGTATAGAGTGTAGGGTATGGAGTGTATGGTATAGAGTGTAGGGTATAGAGTGTAAGGTATAGAGTGTAGGGTATAAAGTGTAGAGTGTAGGGTATAGAGTGTAGAGTGTAGGGTATAGAGTGTATGGTATAGAGTGTAGGGTATAGAGTGTAGGGTGTAGAGTGTTGGGTATAGAGTGTAGGGTATAGAGTGTAGGGTATAGAGTGTAGGGTATAGAGTGTAGGGAATAGAGTGTAGGGTATAGAGTGTAGAGTGTAGGGATTAGAGTGTAGGGTATAGAGTGTAGGGTATAGAGTGTAAGGTATAGAGTGTAGGGTATAGAGTGTAGAGTGTAGGGTATAGAGTGTAGAGTGTAGGGTATAGAGTGTAGGGTATAGAGTGTAGGGTATAGAGTGTAGGGTAGAGTCTGTAGAGTGTAGGGTATAGAGTGTAGAGTATAGAGTGTAGAGTGTAGGGATTAGAGTGTAGGGTATAGAGTGTAGGGTGTAGAGTGTAGGGTATAGAGTGTAGAGTGTAGTGTATAGAGTGTATGGTATAGAGTGTAGGGTGTAGAGAGTAGGGTATAGAGTGTAGGGTATAGAGTGTAGGGTATAGAGTGTAGGGAATAGAGTGTAGAGTGTAAGGTATAGAGTGTAGAGTGTAGGGTATAGAGTGTAGGGTATAGAGTGTAGAGTGAAGGGATTAGAGTGTAGGGTATAGAGTGTAGGGTGTAGAGTGTAGGGTATAGAGTGTAGAGTGTAGGGTATAGAGTGTATGGTATAGAGTGTAGGGTATAGAGTGTAGGGTGTAGAGTGTAGGGTATAGAGTGTAGGGTATAGAGTGTAGGGTATAGAGTGTAGGGTATAGAGTGTAGGGAATAGAGTGTAGAGTGTAAGGTATAGAGTGTAGAGTGTAGGGTATAGAGTGTAGGGTATAGACTGTAGGGTATAGAGTGTAGGGTATAGAGTGTAGGGTATAGATTGTAGAGTGTAGGCTATAGAGTGTAGGGTATAGAGTGTAGAGTGTAGGGTATAGAGTGTAGGGTATAGAGTGTAGGGTATAGAGTGTAGGGTATAGAGTGTAGAGTGTAGGGTATAGTGTGTACGGTATAGAGTGCAGGGTGTAGGGTATAGAGTGTAGGGTATAGAGTGTAGAGTGTAGGGTATAGAGTGTACGCTATAGAGTGTATGGTGTAGAGTGTATGGTATAGAGTGTAGGGTATAGATTGTAGAGTGTATGGTATAGAGTGTATGTTATAGAGTGTAGGGTATAGAGTGTAGGGTAGAGAGTGTATGTTATAGAGTGTAGGGTATAGAGTGTAGGGTAGAGAGTGTAGAGTGTAGGGTATAGAGTGTAGGGTAGGGTATAGAGTGTAGAGTGTCGGGATTAGAGTGTAGGGTATAGAGTGTGGGATGTAGAGTGTAGGGTATAGAGTGTAGAGTGTAGGGTATAGAGTGTATGGTATAGAGTGTAGGGTATAGAGTGTAGGGTGTAGAGTGTAGGGTATAGAGTGTAGGGAATAGAGTGTAGGGTATAGAGTGTAGGGTATAGAGAGTAGGGTGTAGAGTGTAGGGTATAGAGTGTATAGTATAGAGTGTAGAGTGTAGGGTATAGAGTGTAGGGTATAGAGTGTAGGGTATAGAGTGTAGGGTATAGAGTGTAGAGTGTAGGGTATAGCATGTAGAGTGTCGGGTATAGAGTGTAGGGTATAGAGTGTAGGGTATAGAGTGTAGGGTATAGAGTGTAGAGTGTAGGGTATAGAGTGTAGAGTGTAGGGTATAGAGTGTATGGTATAGAGTGTAGGGTATAGAGTGTAGGGCATAGAGTGTAGGGCATAGAGTGTAGGGTGTAGAGTGTAGGGTATAGAGTGTAGGGTATAGAGTGTAGAGTGTAGGGTATAGAGTGTAGGGTATAGAGTGTAGGGTATAGAGTGTAGGGTATAGAGTGTAGGGTATAGAGTGTAGAGTGTAGGGTATAGCATGTAGAGTGTCGGGTATAGAGTGTAGGGTATAGAGTGTAGGGTATAGAGTGTAGGGTATAGAGTGTAGAGTGTAGGGTATAGAGTGTAGAGTGTAGGGTATAGAGTGTATGGTATAGAGTGTAGGGTATAGAGTGTAGGGTGTAGAGTGTTGGGTATAGAGTGTAGGGTATAGAGTGTAGGGTATAGAGTGTAGGGTATAGAGTGTAGGGAATAGAGTGTAGAGTGTAAGGTATAGAGTGTAGAGTGTAGGGTATAGAGTGTAGGGTATAGAGTGTAGAGTGTAGGGATTAGAGTGTAGGGTATAGAGTGTAGGGTATAGTGTGTAGGGTATAGAGTGTAGAGTGTAGGGTATAGAGTGTAGGGTATTGAGTTTAGGGTATAGATTGTAGGGTATAGAGTGTAGGGCATAGAGTGTAGGGTATAGAGTGTAGGGTATAGAGTGTAGAGTGTAGGGTATAGAGTGTAGGGTATAGAGTGTAGGGTAGAGAGTGTAGAGTGTAGGGATTAG